>NW_019385447.1:185341-187492 GCF_000671375.1 Centruroides sculpturatus | reverse complement strand
ACATCACTTTCGAAGTATCCTAAAAAATTTTTCTGAATTTTATTCCAAATGAAAAAAAAGTTGAGATTGTATAAAATGCAAATTTTTTAAAATTTCATTACAGTTTTTACTTTACTTGTGTTTTTAAAATGATTTTATTTTCAAACAGTTTGTCATTTTATTAATTTTAAGAAACAAAGAAGTTTTCAAATGTTTTCAGTAATTTTTTTTCATGTTTGTTACACTATAACAAATATAAATTTTTAAACATTATATATCTTATAGTTTCAAAAATATATTGAACATTCTAATGCTTATTTACTACAGGAAAAAAATGAGTATTGAATGTGTAGTCTTTAAATCGTTAAATTGTTGACATTTATTATTTTAAGTTATCAAATTGATTTAACCTTCACTTTTTAATTTAGAATGATGCAAAGTTTGTGATTATCCAATTTTGCATCATCAAGAATTTCAAATTCTTATCCAGAATTAATAGATATAAAATCTATTATATTGATATTATCTTCATAATTCTGATATTATATCCATTTTTTTAAATATTATCTGATAAATTATGCTTTGAAAATCTAATAATAAATCAGTATTATACACAAACTTTTATTTCTTGAATTAATTTTAATGTGCAGTTGTATTCATATAATTCATAAATTGTCTAAAAATTCAGTAAACATTTTACTAATTCACACAAGACATACAAATATTTGAGATTTTAATTAAATTCACAATACAGTTCTAAGAAACAGCATTGAGCAATACATCTTTTTCTATAACAACTTTAAATATTTGTCAAAACAAAACTTTTATTTTCTACATAGTGAATAAATAAATTTATTAAATTTGGTTTAATATTGATGATTTTATCATTCTCAGCTAAACTATGATTTACTTAAACACTTTTTATTTGAAGAAGTAACTATTATTAAGATCAATTATCCATTATTAATCAAATTAACTGTTTCTTTAATTTTAATTCTCTAGAATTATGATAAACTTTTATCATTTTCATTACTCAAATTCATTTTTTATAGTTGAATATCCCTATTAAATATAGGAAATACATTCTATTTAACTGTGCTATTCAGTACCATATGAAACTTTTTTTATACTGATAGTTAATAAAAAATATAACTATCACATATACTTATTAATTAGTTTAGTTAACATATTATAGAACATGATAAGGATTAAATACCATTTTCTATAAGATTTCTTAAAGTAATTACTTTTCATTACTATCAGTTATATTCTTATCCATTGTACTGACAAAAATTTTTTTTGGGTTTATTATTAGATTCTAGTAACAAGCCAACAAATTGTATTTTGTTTTAAATCTGTTGTCTTATAAGAAAAAAGTCCAATGTCCCAATTCTATAACTTTAAAACACTATGAAAAACATTTGTTACACAGGCTAAGTAAAATTTTTTTTTGTCAATATAAAATTTTCATTAGACAATCAGTAATAGTCATTAAAATTGAATTACTTTTTACTGTGATTATTACTCATAAAAAATCTAAAGTTTTTAATACTGTAAAAATAGTATTATTATTAAATTTTTAATTCATGGTGAATGCAAAAAATATTTGTACAATTTATCTATAAATTCTTGATAAAAACTGCTGTTTAGGCAGAGTTTGTTCAATTTTTGTTCTGTGCAAACAAAATAAATAAATAAAATAATAATAATAATAATAACTCTCCCGTGGTCACCACCTGGTCGTGGTAGGAGAGCCCAGTAATTTTACTGAACCATAGAGCAACGCAGGCTGGAGCACAAACTCCTGGTAGGGACACCCATGCCAGTAAGGTCTATGGGGAGAAATGAAGCTAAGAGTGACCACACACCCACATTCTGTGGAGATATTTAACATGGTAGTAACCAGATCGAAGTTTGATACCGGCTCGGACGTCGCCCAGATTAACAAGGTCCGCGTTCGTGGGTTAGGCAGAGGCTCACGTTCGAAAAATAGGCCACAGTCTCCCTTGGTTACCAGTGGCGAAAGCAGCGCTGGCCCAAGCATGGCTACTGCAATGTGAGGAATCAACCTAGCCTTGGTGTTTCTGTGGAAATGCATCCACAGACCACAAAGGCTGGAAAACCACGCCAACGGATGAAATGGACAACAGAAATGAACGAGTTTATCATCCG
>NW_019385447.1:175331-182456 GCF_000671375.1 Centruroides sculpturatus | reverse complement strand
GCGGCCGCGATTTCTGATATTATTTTTCTGCGAAAACTTCGTTGACCTTTGGAGACATCCTTAATATAAATAATTTTTATGGCCGTTAAATAAGAAATGTTTCTTTCACAAGAAATGTATAAAATTACAGTACTGGACAGACGATAGGTCGCCTAACTCGCCGTAGCGTGACGCTAGACGGCGAAAAATATATATTTAATTATAATAAAGTTACAATAAATTAAGTTAATATATAATTATATATACAGTACCTAATTTATATATAATTAATATATAATTATATGTACAGTACCTAATTTATATATAATTATATGAACAGACGATACTAAACTCAATTTATCCGCCTAAACGTTCGTAGCGTGGCGCTACGGACGGCGGGAAAGTAGTTCGGCTGCCCGATGACGTTTTACGTATTATAGGAGTTATTTTTACCGTTGTTTACGGATACTGCCACAATTTTTATAGGAATCATAACTATACGAAACGGTTTTATAGGGGGATCTACTGTATATGATTATCTTATTCAATGGCATTGTCATATCTACAAATAAAATTTTAATAAATTTTATTATCTACATTGTAATATTCCTTCAATCACATTTAATAAATGTGTCTTTTCAAATTTTTTTAACAGTTGTAAATTTGATACATTGGATCTCTGAATAATGACTGAATATTTTATTTTTTATAAAATCCAAATTTATTAACATTTTAGTGTGCTCATGTAAAAATATAAAATTGTTTTTAACTAAAAAGTATGATATTCACTGAAATGAAATCATTTTAAATTTCTGTTTTGAAAAAAAAATATATCAATATGAACAATAAATTTTGACAAATATGTAAATAATAATTTTAATGATGTGGTGTCAAATATTAATTTTAGCTCATATCAGTATTAAAAATTTTTGATAAAGTGTATACAAATTAATATGAAATAAAAGGAGAAATTAGTATAAAAATAATTTTACCAACTTTAATATAAAAGTTTATCAAAATAATAATAAAAAATTCTTTAATCCATCTTCATCATGTCTAAATTGTTTGGTGCAAACAGTGTTGAATTTCATTATCATAAACAGTATATATTTTTTAACACTATTGTTGATGTGTGTTCAATGAAATGTTGTTTACACATACATATACTTAAAATATCTCTCAAAATTTTTTATGGATATTAATAAATTATTGTACAATAAACTTATTTAGCATTGATGTAGTCCTGTAACATTTTTGGATTTTTCATAATAAACTAACAATAAAATGTTAATTTTTAAATGTTATAAGTCTGAGCTTTATTATTTATATCTATAAAATTAATAATTTAAATTTAAAAAAAATAATGCATTAATAGACTAATGTTTTAAATTTTTATTACTTTAAAAAGGTATACAGATAAACTGAGGTAATCTACATTTAAACTTGTTTGAGTACTAATGGACAAAAAAACAAAATAGCTTTGTCCTATTTAAAAATTATTAATTCTTTTTAATCTCTATTTTTATCATTATTATTTTATTTTTCTGTTTATATTAAGCGAGATTTGTGGAATATGAAATTATCAAACTAAAAAATTTTTCTGAATTTTATTCCAAATGAAAAAAAAGTTGAGATTGTATAAAATGCAAATTTTTTAAAATTTCATTACAGTTTTTACTTTACTTGTGTTTTTAAAATGATTTTATTTTCAAACAGTTTGTCATTTTATTAATTTTAAGAAACAAAGAAGTTTTCAAATGTTTTCAATAATTTTTTTGCATGTTTGTTACACTATAACAAATATAAATTTTTAAACATTATATATCTTATAGTTTCAAAAATATATTGAACATTCTAATGCTTATTTACTACAGGAAAAAAATGAGTATTGAATGTGTAGTCTTTAAATCGTTAAATTGTTGACATTTATTATTTTAAGTTATCAAATTGATTTAACCTTCACTTTTTAATTTAGAATGATGCAAAGTTTGTGATTATCCAATTTTGCATCATCAAGAATTTCAAATTCTTATCCAGAATTAATAGATATAAAATCTGTTATATTGATATTATCTTCATAATTCTGATAATATTTAAAAAAATGGATATAATATCTGATAAATTATGCTTTGAAAATCTAATAATAAATCAGTATTATACACAAACTTTTATTTCTTGAATTAATTTTAATGTGCAGTTGTATTCATATAATTCATAAATTGTCTAAAAATTCAGTAAACATTTTATTAATTCACACAAGACATACAAATATTTGAGATTTTAATTAAATTCACAATACAGTTCTAAGAAACAGCATTGAGCAATACATCTTTTTCTATAACAACTTTAAATATTTGTCAAAACAAAACTTTTATTTTTTACATAGTGAATAAATAAATTTATTAAATTTGGTTTAATATTGATGATTTTATCATTCTCAGCTAAACTATGATTTACTTAAACACTTTTTATTTGNTATAAAAAGTTATTTTATATTATTAATATCAATATTTAGAACTTATTCATTTTAGATAAATAAGAAAGTATTTATTAAACATTAAGAAATATTGTACTCTATATAAAACAAACTTTTGAGTAAATATTCTCTTTCAAATACTATAGTTATAATTAATAGTAAATATATTACTATTAATTATACAGTTATGACTATAAAAAATTTAAAGAATTAATCATTTATATAATTTATTGATTGATAAATTTATATGTCCATCATTTGATAAAGACTTGATACAAAGAAAGAAACAATTAACTGATGTTATATAATAAATATTGCTAAATTAGTATAAATTTTATTTATACCAATCACATGATTTAACTAGGTTCTAAACTCTTAATCAATTGAAGTTATATTCTTTATGAATTGTATTAATCTAAAATATTTTAGGTCATTCTGATTTCTAAATAAACCAATTTCGAAATTTATGCGCTATTTACAATATGTTACAATAAATTTCTAAAATTTTAAAATAAAACATTCTATCTTATTTGGAAAAAAGTGCACTTGATCCAAATATTGAAATCACTTAGCTATAAATTTTATTTTCAGTTATATGCAGAACATCATGTGTCTGTCTGTCAGCTTGTTATATCCAAAATAGTAAAATATGTAAAATGGCCACTTAAAAAATAGTAACAAAATTTGCATAAGATGATGATAAATTAAAATTTTAGTCTTATTTTCAGTTTAGTGTGGTCTCTATCTTAAGCTGCCAGGTTGTATCTCACAGTCTGACATCCTTAACTGCGCCTTCAAAAATGAAATTTTTAATAATTTGTCTTTAATAAATCCAAATGCACAGAATTATATCATCTAAAGTAATTTATATGTAATTTCATCAATCAAAATAATAATAACAATTTTAAAGTTGAAAAAACATAAGTTAAAACTTATCCTTTTCAGTAAGATATTAATTGAAATTTTGGATAAAAAATGTTAGTTATTTTACTATTGGACTTACAAATTTGATATGCCAAAATTGATATAAATTTGGATTAAGTGCACTTGTCACCATTAACATCTTCATACAACTTATTATAATTCCTTCATTTTTAATTTAAATATAAATTTAACAAAAAGATATATTTGAAATTTTAACAAATAAATAACTTAAATGAATTTATGTAATAATTTTTCTTATACAATATATAATATACAAATAACTTGTATATATAAATTATTGTTTAACAAGAGGAATCAAAAAATTCTCATCTCCATTGCATTGGATTCTGTTTGGAATCTATGCACAGCATTAAAACAATGAATCTGAATACAATTATAGACATCTCATCCTTCCTTGAAATGCTTGCTAGCTTTTAGAAAAAGCTTTGTGTAATACTGAACCTTTACTATTTATATCTTAAACAGTTCAGTTTGAACTAGTTAACTGTATAAAATAAATATTTATAAAATTAACAATACCTACTACTAATGTTTAATAAATACAAAGGCACTTATAACAAAATGATTTAAATAAATACTTTTAATATTTAATAAATTACTGACCATTAAGAATTTATAAAAATTTAATAAATAACATCATAATTAAATTGTTTCTTTTAACAGACATATCTTCATTATACTTATCTGCCATAAAATTGGTATAATGGTCATTAACAAAATACACATCCATATTTTGATAACAATTAACTCTTAAAGAACAGATTGCAGGAATATTAACAAATTTTAAAAATAATTTGTCAAGAAATTACTGCAATCATAACATTTATTATTATTTCTTTTGCACACTGTATAATATATAATATTGCAAAATGGTGGAAACTATCGACATACATCATGTTGCAAAGAATGTGAATAAAAACGATCACTCCATGTGGTCATGCACGTAACAGCTCAAACATGAGCCGGATCGGATGCGAGATATATCCAATTATTGAATCCGATAAACATATACGGATCATTTCAGCTTTCCAGCTGTCGGAATAACATGCTTGATACCTAAAACATGTTATACTAATAAATATCTCAATTTTTTCCTCACATTTTTAGGTTTATTATTATTATTATGCAACTTACAACTTTTGAGGAGTGACAATTTCACACTGGTAGCTCCAATATAGGTTGAGGATATGCATCACTATAATTCTCTTTATAATATTGAATGAAACTCTCCACTGTTTTGCTGCATACTTCTTTTGGATGCTGAAAATAATTTTCAACATTTATTTTTTAAATCTAACAAATTATTTTCAGGTACAGTATGTACCAAGCAAATTAAACAGTAAGCTATAGATACTATTTAGGAAATCTTACTTTTATGAGGACACATCTGTAATCTAATTGCCTGTATCTTCCAGATGAATTTCTAGGAATGTTGAGAATTTCTGATAACTTTTCTTCGCTATCCACCTAATTAAATTTGCATCTTTGTTAAATGTGATCCATAAGAAGCAACTCTTGCATAAAAGGAATGTTTAAAAAATCGATTTATTACCTTTAGCAAACGGATATTATTATCGAAGCAGAACGCTTCAATCAAAACGGAATGGATGTGCGTTTCGGCATCATCCATATGATTTTGTGGAAGAATGCATAGCATAATACTAGAAGGACATCTGTAAATTCATACGTATAAAATTACAAATATATTTTTTGATTAGAAAAAAAAATTCAATAAAAAATAGAACACGACATACTTTTCCATGATCTGAGCTGCATGATAAACCCCACACGCCACACGACCTTCACTTCTAGCTTCCACCAGTAATTCTCGCAAGAGATGAGCAGAGTTAAACGAACTAGAAATTAAATATGAGTAATTCATTTTAAAAATGTTTTCAAATAATTTAACAGTAACTAAAGCATTCAATAATCGAAATCACAAGATGGGTTTTTTACCTAATCACGAGATGACGTGTCACGATCGATTACGTCAGACATTCTCACCCCTCTTAACATGTGATAAGTGCGGTGATTCAGCGAGATATTTGGGATTTACACGTAAATTTCCCCCTTTTTAATCGGTTAATGCAGTTTATAATGCATAAAATCTATTTTTTTAATTTGTTCTTTTACGTTTTGCTCGCTCTCTTATATGAATTAAAATAAACCAAAACCGGCGCGGGTCGTGCATTTACAAACTCCAATTTTAACAGATAAATACTCACTTCATCTTTCTTGTATCTTCGATATTCTTTAGTACCATCACGTTATTATACAACTCCAAAATTGAGCACAAAATACGAGCGTAACTTCCTAGTCGATTGGCTGCGTTAAAACTGGTAGAGTCACGGAGTGTACAATGAAATTATTCGAACGTATTCTGTGACGTCAGATGATCGTAGAAGATCTCAATCCCGTCCTCTCATTGGTTGCACAACATGTGAACTACTACTGTGACCTTTACGTTCTCTCCCGTGCTGCTGGTTTATCGGAAAATGAGGCTATCGACCCATTATGCATACCTAGATAGATAAATGCTCGAAAGTGAATTTTAAACCGGGTGAGCAAACTTTAGTGTATATTTAACTAGACTTTTTTTAAAAAAAATTACAGCTACGGAGCCAAGTTATTAATGTACTGTACATAACAGTTATATTTTCAGGATGCGCCTGGTTTTCTGACGTCACCATCTTTGTTTGTTGCACTATGGTAAAGTTTCGACAACGGGGAAAACTCTTGCATCATTCGCATTTGTCAAGGGTATGATGGCGCGAAATTTATCTTATCTGGATTTGTTTTCGTCTCTTATTAATATTTAATAATTTTTCTTTGCAAGCTGAAGAAAGACGCATTCTATCTGCAAACTAAATTAGACATTCCAGTTTTTTTTCTTCTTGTCCTAGTTTTAACATCATTCGGAATGGACTTTTAACATACATTTTTTTTTCTGGGAAGGAATATATGTTAAAAGTCCATTTCGAATGATGAAGAATCGACTGACTGAAAGCGAATTTCATAGAACTCAATGTAAATCGTGACTACTTTGCATTAATCGAACTTGAACTTTGCAAAGAATAAAAAATGCATTCGATTTTTATATTATTAATTCGCCGATTCCGTTGTACTGTACTTTCGATCGTTACGAAGGTTCAGAGATTTTACGCGGTGCATGCGTGATTTTAGCATTTCTGTTTTTTGCTTAAATATACGAGTTCAAAGATGGAAATGATGATAATTAACGCTGTTGTCGCATCGAAAACGTCACCCAGTACAGCATTTCGTGCCAGTTGGGTTGCTGACCTCCGTGATCTCGCCGACATCAAATTGTCGTCATGCATTAACCCCGTTGTCACCAAGGCTAAATAACTAAAATATGGGGGGAATGCGTACTTTTTTACGGATGTATAAGACCGACATAATGCATCATTACGGGCTAGATCGCAGATGACAATGGTTTAACTTAACTTCGTCATCGTTACGTAAATAGATTAACAGAGACTGAAGTGCGTCCTCAGCCTGGACGCAACCTGATCTGTTTATTAAAGTCAGCCTTAACAATTGACGTAATACAATTGAAGAAAGACGTAACACAAGTCTCCTTAATTGCAATTTATTTATTCCTTTTGGAGATTGTTTTTAGCAAATTAAATTTAATTCAAATAACATAGTCTATAAATATTTTTAAAAGCAGTAATATATATATATATATATATACACTTATATGC
>NW_019385447.1:149776-173569 GCF_000671375.1 Centruroides sculpturatus | reverse complement strand
GGACATCCTGGTGAAATCTTTCACCCTGTTCTTCATTGTAGGCTCCCAAGTTTTCGGGAAAATAGTCAATATGGGAGTGTAAGAAATGAACTTTTAAGCTCATCTTGCATCCTTGAGCTTCATACGCTGCTGCCAGCATGCGTTGTACAATGGTTTTGTAGTCAGGGTCCTTAATATTCCCAAAAACTTATGCACTACATTCTTGAAAGAGTCCCATGCTTCTTTTTCCTTTTCTCCCTTTGTTTTCAAAAATCTGCTTTGTCTTGATCTCCAAGTTTCAATTTGAAATACGCAAATTAAACTTTCATCACAAACTCACTTATGTTTCTTTATTGACTTTTCACTGTGTATTCACCACAAACATAACAGAATCTGTCGGGAGAAATTACACAATCTCTGCGAGCCATATTCCAGAAATAAAAATACAAGCACAGTAGCGTTCGAATGCTGGATATAAACTGAGTGTGGCATTAGATGGCCAGCGAGATACTGAACCTATTTAGCTTGTTGAAACATGATCTAATCCAACAGCAGGTTGTTTATATTTATTCCTGGTATCCCAGATAACATGTCGAAACATGCTCAACCTCACCAATAATATTACTCACTATCAACTTTTAACTTGTTTCTATATGATCATGCGACCGCCCTCCTAATGCTAAAACTACTTAACCCACCTCCTCCTACCACTACTCTCTTCAACCATTAACATTTTTATTTATTTATTACCAAGTCCAGCTATAATTGATAGAATTAATGTGGGAAGTCTTCGTTTTAAGGCCATTTTTTAAAAAATAAAAAAAATAATGCTAAATTTTAAGTTAACTAGGAATTTTACGCAAAATACGAACAAAAACTTGACTATAACAAAAAAAATTGATGAGATGGAATTTTTTTGGTATTTTTTTCGTTTTTACTAAGTTGAAATCTGTAAGAAAATGTATAAAAATCCTATGCAGTTCTTTACTTGCAGACCTGTGTAATCAAAATTTAATAGCATTTATCTCCCTAATACACAAACTTCCTTGGAAATTTTCAGAAATTTTCGACTAAAGACAGGAGTTATTAAGCTTCAAACAGGGTGAACAAAATCGTTTCCCCTCCAAACACACTAACCCCCATACATACGGAAAAAACCCCGATTTTTTCTGCATTTTCGACGTTTCAAGGTCCGAGTCCAAAAATGTAAAAATCTATGGGGGTCATTTTTTGACAAATCGCCATACTTTCTCTCTGTTATATGTAACAGAGCCAGGAAAGTAAAAATTAATTAATGAACACATTTCACAAATGTTACGAATCTGGAGAATTAAAACAGATTTTATATTGACTTTGATTTAAAAAAAATTAATTATGTGTTATGCAATTTTATAGTATTACATATTTTTAACAACAGTAACTTATTTATACGAGAGCTGGCATAACAGTGGAAATATGTTATAAATTGTTAAAAAAAAAATCAATACATACGAGTTTCACTCGGAAGTTCCGTAGCAGTTAAAGAAATACAGTAACCTGGTTATTATATATTGAATCTTATGTCGTATAAACAAATGGAAAAGTCTAAGTATGCAAACAAAATACAGTACATTTCACCGTTCTCTTAATTATCAAGTTCGTTGTTTGTAGTAAAGGAGAGCCTTTACACGCTGCTAGTAAATGTCATATGCTCATAAAATGGCTCGTACGTTAACGTTAATTCGTTTTTCATGCTAGTAATTATTGATTCTACACGGAGATTAGAGAGTGGTGTTAGTGGGGGCGTGGTCGAAAGTTGTATATGTTTTTTTTAGAACGAAAAATTTCTCTATAGGATTTAGCTGAGGTGACTATAAAGACAGATACTTCAACTGTATTTGTTGTTCTCGACAATAATCAGTTACTATATAAAAACGAACGTTATCCACAATGAAAATAGGCTCGATGCTATTACGTTTTATGTTGTGTGTAAGTCATCTTGAATAAAGCTTCGAGATAGGTTTGCGTTGACAGTATCTTTAGTACAACAAAATGCAATAGTGCTGTTAATTAACACTCAGAATGACCATTATACTGACGTTCCTGTCTTTTTTGAGAGGAAGATGGGTTTATTCTTTTAATGCGTATTTATAACATATGAGGTAACTAAAGTGGCCATATTTTTTGCGAACCAAAGCGTGATGTTTATCATGTTTCGTGTATTTGCATATGTGATTCTGCCGAAACTCCTCAACAGCTTTGCTTTGCACCCTGCAATCCATATCGACCGTAAGTCAACAATATTAAGATGGGCATACGAGACACCTGGGAGAAGAGAGCACGACTGATTATTCTTTTTACTTCCAGATCGCAGCCGCTTATATCTTTATTAAGATGTTTAATTTTTAAATATCTATTGACCCAGTAACCCTGTCACTTGTGAGTTTATACCAATGTTTCTCAACCTCTAACGAATCGTCGCCCCCTTCAACATAGTATCGCCCCCTTCACTTCAAAATTCCGATGCCGAGGGCCAAGGCTAACGCCAAATTCGTACTTTATTGAATAGACTAGTGACTAGTATAATGTTGTTTGTTTATTTGTATTGTACGTTATAACGAATAAAATATCTAATTATTCTTAATATAATGTTTTACTATATCGCCCAGAAAATTTTTTTCGCCCCCAAAATATAAGTTGTTACTAATCGCCCCCTCGACATGGAAAAACGCCCACATGGGGGCTATATCGCCCCCGTCGAGAAACACTGGTTTATACTAACAACTAACTACAGTGGACGTTGGAGCAGGATACATTCCAGATACTACAAAAATGAATTGTGATTATTGTAAATTCATATTGTCTCATGGCTCATTTCAATCCAACTGCTGCAAAGCAGATGATGTGCTCGGAATTGCGTCCTCTGCTGAAGCACATTTGTTGCACAATATTTCTCGGATGATTGAAGTTTTCGCGTATGATCTGAGCTCTGTATGAGTGTAGTTTTTTGTGCGAATTCCAAGTACGGAAAGCTTAAAAGTTATATTTCGCTGAATTACTGTCTTTATCGTTGCAACAATAAGTTGAGTTTTTTCGCCTGCCCATATAGTATTCATATGAGAGATTCATGCAATGAGTGCATTACTCCCATAGAGACAAGCCGCCAGATGGCAGTTTCAGTGATATCACTCAAGGTATTTGTATTGGATTATTGATTGACTTATAGTGTACAAGCGCGAGACAACTACATCTTGCGACAGACTGTTCAAATCGGTTGTCAATGCATTGTGTAGGTACTGTGTACAGTATACTAGCATCGCCCAGTCAGCGAATTGAAGACATCAAAAGCCTCCTACCTTCATGAGTGACATTTGTTACGTCGTGTTGCTGAAGTTGTTTCCTGTATGGATATGTCTATGGGGAGGCACGATGTTGTTTACCCACTTTGAAGCTTAATAACTCCTGTGTCTTTTGTCGTAAATTTCTGAACTTTTCCAGGGAAGTTTGTGTATTAGGGAGATAGATGCTATTAAATTTTTGTGGTTAAATGTCAAGAATATCAGGAGATATAGGGGTACATGTGTCACATCTCGAGTAGAGTAGGACTTAATGAAGTTTACTCGTTATTACCATTTACAATTTTTTTTATAAAATTCATCCCTACCCTGAAAATTAAGTTTTTTTGCCATTTTATATTTAATTATATAAAAAGCTTTTTAAAATAAAATATCACAACAGATGGCGCCAGTTTTAAATGCTGCAGGGAAAGTTAAGCAACTCTTTGCTGGATATTTTGCAATAGTGGCCTTAATTTTTTCAAAATTATAAAAAATTAAGCTCAATTTTTGATTGGTTTGTTAAATATGTTCAGATCGCAACATATAGGCGATCTGAACATATTTAGAAGTTAGACATGAGAAGAAAATCCGAAAAACTCCACGTGTTGGCGGGATGCGAACCCACGACTAGTGGGCCGTATTTTCTAGTTTTGAAATTTGTTTTATTTTCCTAAATTTTGAAAAAAAAAAAANATTTAATAAATTACTGACCATTAAGAATTTATAAAAATTTAATAAATAACATCATAATTAAATTGTTTCTTTTAACAGACATATCTTCATTATACTTATCTGCCATAAAATTGGTATAATGGTCATTAACAAAATACACATCCATATTTTGATAACAATTAACTCTTAAAGAACAGATTGCAGGAATATTAACAAATTTTAAAAATAATTTGTCAAGAAATCACTGCAATCATAACATTTATTATTATTTCTTTTGCACACTGTATAATATATAATATTGCAAAATGGTGGAAACTATCGACATACATCATGTTGCAAAGAATGTGAATAAAAACGATCACTCCATGTGGTCATGCACGTAACAGCTCAAACATGAGCCGGATCGGATGCGAGATATATCCAATTATTGAATCCGATAAACATATACGGATCATTTCAGCTTTCCAGCTGTCGGAATAACATGCTTGATACCTAAAACATGTTATACTAATAAATATCTCAATTTTTTCCTCACATTTTTAGGTTTATTATTATTATTATGCAACTTACAACTTTTGAGGAGTGACAATTTCACACTGGTAGCTCCAATATAGGTTGAGGATATGCATCACTATAATTCTCTTTATAATATTGAATGAAACTCTCCACTGTTTTGCTGCATACTTCTTTTGGATGCTGAAAATAATTTTCAACATTTATTTTTTAAATCTAACAAATTATTTTCAGGTACAGTATGTACCAAGCAAATTAAACAGTAAGCTATAGATACTATTTAGGAAATCTTACTTTTATGAGGACACATCTGTAATCTAATTGCCTGTATCTTCCAGATGAATTTCTAGGAATGTTGAGAATTTCTGATAACTTTTCTTCGCTATCCACCTAATTAAATTTGCATCTTTGTTAAATGTGATCCATAAGAAGCAACTCTTGCATAAAAGGAATGTTTAAAAAATCGATTTATTACCTTTAGCAAACGGATATTATTATCGAAGCAGAACGCTTCAATCAAAACGGAATGGATGTGCGTTTCGGCATCATCCATATGATTTTGTGGAAGAATGCATAGCATAATACTAGAAGGACATCTGTAAATTCATACGTATAAAATTACAAATATATTTTTTGATTAGAAAAAAAAATTCAATAAAAAATAGAACACGACATACTTTTCCATGATCTGAGCTGCATGATAAACCCCACACGCCACACGACCTTCACTTCTAGCTTCCACCAGTAATTCTCGCAAGAGATGAGCAGAGTTAAACGAACTAGAAATTAAATATGAGTAATTCATTTTAAAAATGTTTTCAAATAATTTAACAGTAACTAAAGCATTCAATAATCGAAATCACAAGATGGGTTTTTTACCTAATCACGAGATGACGTGTCACGATCGATTACGTCAGACATTCTCACCCCTCTTAACATGTGATAAGTGCGGTGATTCAGCGAGATATTTGGGATTTACACGTAAATTTCCCCCTTTTTAATCGGTTAATGCAGTTTATAATGCATAAAATCTATTTTTTTAATTTGTTCTTTTACGTTTTGCTCGCTCTCTTATATGAATTAAAATAAACCAAAACCGGCGCGGGTCGTGCATTTACAAACTCCAATTTTAACAGATAAATACTCACTTCATCTTTCTTGTATCTTCGATATTCTTTAGTACCATCACGTTATTATACAACTCCAAAATTGAGCACAAAATACGAGCGTAACTTCCTAGTCGATTGGCTGCGTTAAAACTGGTAGAGTCACGGAGTGTACAATGAAATTATTCGAACGTATTCTGTGACGTCAGATGATCGTAGAAGATCTCAATCCCGTCCTCTCATTGGTTGCACAACATGTGAACTACTACTGTGACCTTTACGTTCTCTCCCGTGCTGCTGGTTTATCGGAAAATGAGGCTATCGACCCATTATGCATACCTAGATAGATAAATGCTCGAAAGTGAATTTTAAACCGGGTGAGCAAACTTTAGTGTATATTTAACTAGACTTTTTTTAAAAAAAATTACAGCTACGGAGCCAAGTTATTAATGTACTGTACATAACAGTTATATTTTCAGGATGCGCCTGGTTTTCTGACGTCACCATCTTTGTTTGTTGCACTATGGTAAAGTTTCGACAACGGGGAAAACTCTTGCATCATTCGCATTTGTCAAGGGTATGATGGCGCGAAATTTATCTTATCTGGATTTGTTTTCGTCTCTTATTAATATTTAATAATTTTTCTTTGCAAGCTGAAGAAAGACGCATTCTATCTGCAAACTAAATTAGACATTCCAGTTTTTTTTCTTCTTGTCCTAGTTTTAACATCATTCGGAATGGACTTTTAACATACATTTTTTTTTCTGGGAAGGAATATATGTTAAAAGTCCATTTCGAATGATGAAGAATCGACTGACTGAAAGCGAATTTCATAGAACTCAATGTAAATCGTGACTACTTTGCATTAATCGAACTTGAACTTTGCAAAGAATAAAAAATGCATTCGATTTTTATATTATTAATTCGCCGATTCCGTTGTACTGTACTTTCGATCGTTACGAAGGTTCAGAGATTTTACGCGGTGCATGCGTGATTTTAGCATTTCTGTTTTTTGCTTAAATATACGAGTTCAAAGATGGAAATGATGATAATTAACGCTGTTGTCGCATCGAAAACGTCACCCAGTACAGCATTTCGTGCCAGTTGGGTTGCTGACCTCCGTGATCTCGCCGACATCAAATTGTCGTCATGCATTAACCCCGTTGTCACCAAGGCTAAATAACTAAAATATGGGGGGAATGCGTACTTTTTTACGGATGTATAAGACCGACATAATGCATCATTACGGGCTAGATCGCAGATGACAATGGTTTAACTTAACTTCGTCATCGTTACGTAAATAGATTAACAGAGACTGAAGTGCGTCCTCAGCCTGGACGCAACCTGATCTGTTTATTAAAGTCAGCCTTAACAATTGACGTAATACAATTGAAGAAAGACGTAACACAAGTCTCCTTAATTGCAATTTATTTATTCCTTTTGGAGATTGTTTTTAGCAAATTAAATTTAATTCAAATAACATAGTCTATAAATATTTTTAAAAGCAGTAATATATATATATATATATATTTATATGCATCAGACTTTATTTATAAAATTTGATAACAATAAAAATTTTATTTTAAGAGACGAGGGAAAAAGCAAAAGTTTATTTTCACCATTGTTTGCTTATTCCCTTAAATTAGCGACAGATAACCTTGAAAAGTGTCTGATCGTCGTCCCCATGCATAACGACCGCTACTGTGACGTCACACCATATGTTACTAAGGTCCACGAGCTGATTTTTAACCTTCGCAGGTGTGCTCAAACAACTAGGTTTTTTGTTGTTGCAACAATCTAGTTCGTTCATCTAGAAAAGTCAAAGATCTCTTTAACTCGCTGCTAACGGTTTTATATGTTTACAGATTAAAAAAAAAGCAAACAAACGATTTTTTAAAATACTTTTATTGTGTTTAATTTGCTTTATACGTCGCATAAAAAGCGTTCTGTTTTAATTCTTTTTACAGCTAGCGGAATGTTTTCGAGGTTGGAAGACGTTTAGAAGTCGAGCAACATCACTTTCGAAGTATCCTTTCCCTTTTCTACTCATGGGAAATTCCTTCATCGATCAATGTTTCCTGGAATGGTGAATTACCGGAATCCATTGTATCACGTGAATTCTTTTAATTTAAGTCGATGCATCTTTCCCGGTATTGGTCGAAAAATATCAGGCGGAATTTTTCTTCGTATTACTAACGAGCTACACGAAAACGGCTAACTTCAACACGGAAATGCGATAGCCATTTACATTCACACGTTTACCTTACTACGCCAGCCTTCTAGGAAAAGTAACGGAAGATCGAGTAACCGGGAGGAAGCAGAATACAGATTAGAGAACTCGAATTTAATTATTATTAAATCAAATCGCGACCTTTCTGAAGAAAAGTATACGCTTTCGTTTTCTCGAATATCGATCTGTAAAACCGTTTTTTTTTGTTTGGAAATTTCTTCAACATCACGATCGTTCGACACGTGATGTGGCGTGTTACGATGAGGGATGGTATGTGCTCCTTAGCTTCAATTTAAAAAAAAAAAGAATTCCGTTGAAATATTTAGATGAATTATAGAACTTATTGAAGGGGGGTCGTCTGGTTTCGTATCTAAACAAGAGTAGGTTTGGTTTCATTTTGTGTGTAGCATTATTGATCTAAAAAGCATCAGTTTCGAAATATTGCGTAACGTAGAACGTTACGGTAATTTTATACAGTGTCGCCCTCTTTTGTCGAAAAGTAGATTTAAAAATACTTGTAGTGTATGCTAAACAAAGCTTACGTAACTGAATTGAGTAATAGAAAGCACGTGTTCATCCATGCGTTTGAGAGTGTTTACTATTATAAATTTTATTCTCCTTTGTTTTATTACACGAGGAATTTAGAATTGTGTGAAAGGTTAATGGTTACATAAAACCATTAATCTTTCATAAAATTCGACCTTCGAGGAAAGACAGCTTAAAGTAATTTAAATCGATTTTTGGTTCCCCCCTTTTTTTCATGGTTTTCAAAGTAGAAATCTTAGAAAATAAATCACCTGTTCTAGAGTTTTCAAAAGAGATTTTTAAGTGAATAAAAACAAAAGTAATGTTGATCTAGATTTCTCCTATTTGATATAAAGAAATACTGTATGCTCTGTTTTGCAGAGAAAGAGCGGAAATTATGCTTCAATAAACAAAAATTTAAATATTTATATAATATATTTTATTCTCTTTTTTTTAAAATGTTATTGTTTATATACATAAGTTCATACCTGAGACTGACGAGCGAATAATTACTTGCTTAATTTTGTACATATTTGTTTTTGTTAGAAGTTACGTAATATATAATTTATATTCATAGAATATAAAACAAATTTATCAATAGTTAAATGTGTTATCTGTACAGGGATGTTTCTACGAACGAAGATTTCCAAGAGTCATGATGTGGAGTGACACGAAAAGTTTTGGTTTCGTTCCGGGTCGATGTGTAGTTATCACTGTAGAATATATTCCTGTAACAGGAAAATATTTATATTAATCAATAATTTCCTACTGAATGAAACTCACGAAACTTTCTGATAAATAGATCAATAGTGTATGAAGTTTTTGATTTAACTATTAAATTATTATTTTTGCTCTTTCCACCCTGTGGGCACCAAGAGAGCCTTCTTAATAAGCCCGTTATGGGTTCGGCTAGACCCACAATGGTCAGGTGGCGAGAGACGGGAATTGCCATATCCAGATGGACCAGCCCGAAACATTTATGGAGTTTTTTTTTTTTTTTGTTGTCTGATTCTATCTTGGTCCTCCGGAGCTGCAGGCTTCCACCTTACGCTCGGTCATCCGGCCTTCATAACTAATTAATGTATATTTTTATGTTAAAATTCTTAAATTTCAGTCAGTAAAAGGTTCAACTACCGCTAAAAATGCTGTATATTCAAATTTGAAACTAACTAAATAATTGTTTTAGTAAATAAACAGTAGTATTATTAGTTGAATTTTCTTACCAAACATTCGTCTCTAGAGTATAGATTCTGATTTCTTTAAAACAGAAAGAGCATTCGTTACATTCCTGTTTAGCGTTGTAAGAAGGACCACACAAATCTAAATAAATTCCTATTTCATTGGCTTGCTTCCATTTGAGATCTACTCTGTGAATAACACCCACATTTTTCGAAGCTAACAAAAATTCCACTGTAGGTTTAGAGTTGAAACGCGTGCTTCTGTAAGTAGTAAAAGATTATTAACTAAAATTTAATCAATTGCTAATATAAGATACGAGATACATACATAAAAGAAACTTCTTGAAAACCCGTCTGTAATTTTGATCCGTATAAATTGATGAATAGTTTATTATTATTCCTTCCATATTTATAGAGCATTTCTTCGTCTCTGTAATTGCATACTAATTCTACATAATAATGATACACTGTAAAGAAAGTACTACGATTTTAATTAACATTATGCTTTTAAAATAATTATACAGTGTGTGTATATATATTTTATAAACATTATTAAAATGAATAAAATAAATAAGACCTACTACAATACGGTATATCGACTGTAGTCTGAAGGAACATTTTTGTGGAATCGGGTCGAATGTAGTGATGCCATTCGATTGCTTTCAAACCCATTGGGGCGCATAAAGAGTTATTTTTGCCACATCCCCTGTGGCATTTTCCTCGCAGAAAATTATCGTAACTGTCACATACGTAACCGTAAAGTGCACATTTTGAGTTGATAGATGCAACGAAGTAATGATAGGCAGACACGTGACTACAGTAGAGAATTTCACCGAAATCTACAAGAGGAAACAATTCTGACGTTATATAAATTTCATTTAGTTTGCAGTGTTTTAAGAAATCTAATGAAAAATATTTATCTACATTATTTTATATCAGATACAATATGTTATTCAAGCTTTGAAAGGCCTACTTTTAGTAGCAGTTTGATTAAGAACTAGTGTTTGTTAGGCTAACGTAAGCTCTATAAATTAGTTTGTATGATCATATTATTCCATAATAACCCTCTTAGAAATTCTTTTATAATTAACGTTAAATTTCCATTTTATATTTATATTATGTTAAATTTCCTTCCTATATATGATGAGATTTGGGTCGAATATTGTTAGTCTGAAAGTGTTGATAACTGCGTGCATCGTCAACATCCTCTCTATCGTGAGTCATTTGGAATTCCATACACTCATTTTCATATGATAGATCTTCACATATACTATTAAGATATATTTAATCATTTAATATATTATTTATTTAGCAGCTCAAAAATTGATTATGGAAGTGAAAACTATATGAGATATANGCATCTAACAGTAGTCAGCTAACATATTGACATCCCATTTCCCTTGGTAACGTCTCTCGATATCATGGACATCCTGGTGAAATCTTTCACCCTGTTCTTCATTGTAGGCTCCCAAGTTTTCGGGAAAATAGTCAATATGGGAGTGTAAGAAATGAACTTTTAAGCTCATCTTGCATCCTTGAGCTTCATACGCTGCTGCCAGCATGCGTTGTACAATGGTTTTGTAGTCAGGGTCCTTAATATTCCCAAAAACTTATGCACTACATTCTTGAAAGAGTCCCATGCTTCTTTTTCCTTTTCTCCCTTTGTTTTCAAAAATCTGCTTTGTCTTGATCTCCAAGTTTCAATTTGAAATACGCAAATTAAACTTTCATCACAAACTCACTTATGTTTCTTTATTGACTTTTCACTGTGTATTCACCACAAACATAACAGAATCTGTCGGGAGAAATTACACAATCTCTGCGAGCCATATTCCAGAAATAAAAATACAAGCACAGTAGCGTTCGAATGCTGGATATAAACTGAGTGTGGCATTAGATGGCCAGCGAGATACTGAACCTATTTAGCTTGTTGAAACATGATCTAATCCAACAGCAGGTTGTTTATATTTATTCCTGGTATCCCAGATAACATGTCGAAACATGCTCAACCTCACCAATAATATTACTCACTATCAACTTTTAACTTGTTTCTATATGATCATGCGACCGCCCTCCTAATGCTAAAACTACTTAACCCACCTCCTCCTACCACTACTCTCTTCAACCATTAACATTTTTATTTATTTATTACCAAGTCCAGCTATAATTGATAGAATTAATGTGGGAAGTCTTCGTTTTAAGGCCATTTTTTAAAAAATAAAAAAAATAATGCTAAATTTTAAGTTAACTAGGAATTTTACGCAAAATACGAACAAAAACTTGACTATAACAAAAAAAATTGATGAGATGGAATTTTTTTGGTATTTTTTTCGTTTTTACTAAGTTGAAATCTGTAAGAAAATGTATAAAAATCCTATGCAGTTCTTTACTTGCAGACCTGTGTAATCAAAATTTAATAGCATTTATCTCCCTAATACACAAACTTCCTTGGAAATTTTCAGAAATTTTCGACTAAAGACAGGAGTTATTAAGCTTCAAACAGGGTGAACAAAATCGTTTCCCCTCCAAACACACTAACCCCCATACATACGGAAAAAACCCCGATTTTTTCTGCATTTTCGACGTTTCAAGGTCCGAGTCCAAAAATGTAAAAATCTATGGGGGTCATTTTTTGACAAATCGCCATACTTTCTCTCTGTTATATGTAACAGAGCCAGGAAAGTAAAAATTAATTAATGAACACATTTCACAAATGTTACGAATCTGGAGAATTAAAACAGATTTTATATTGACTTTGATTTAAAAAAAATTAATTATGTGTTATGCAATTTTATAGTATTACATATTTTTAACAACAGTAACTTATTTATACGAGAGCTGGCATAACAGTGGAAATATGTTATAAATTGTTAAAAAAAAAATCAATACATACGAGTTTCACTCGGAAGTTCCGTAGCAGTTAAAGAAATACAGTAACCTGGTTATTATATATTGAATCTTATGTCGTATAAACAAATGGAAAAGTCTAAGTATGCAAACAAAATACAGTACATTTCACCGTTCTCTTAATTATCAAGTTCGTTGTTTGTAGTAAAGGAGAGCCTTTACACGCTGCTAGTAAATGTCATATGCTCATAAAATGGCTCGTACGTTAACGTTAATTCGTTTTTCATG
The DNA here is from genome assembly GCF_000671375.1 of Centruroides sculpturatus. Classification (NCBI taxonomy): domain Eukaryota; kingdom Metazoa; phylum Arthropoda; class Arachnida; order Scorpiones; family Buthidae; genus Centruroides; species Centruroides sculpturatus. Next base: position 160,914 of record NW_019385447.1, on the reverse strand, counting down.
CTAGTAATTATTGATTCTACACGGAGATTAGAGAGTGGTGTTAGTGGGGGCGTGGTCGAAAGTTGTATATGTTTTTTTTAGAACGAAAAATTTCTCTATAGGATTTAGCTGAGGTGACTATAAAGACAGATACTTCAACTGTATTTGTTGTTCTCGACAATAATCAGTTACTATATAAAAACGAACGTTATCCACAATGAAAATAGGATCGATGCTATTACGTTTTATGTTGTGTGTAAGTCATCTTGAATAAAGCTTCGAGATAGGTTTGCGTTGACAGTATCTTTAGTACAACAAAATGCAATAGTGCTGTTAATTAACACTCAGAATGACCATTATACTGACGTTCCTGTCTTTTTTGAGAGGAAGATGGGTTTATTCTTTTAATGCGTATTTATAACATATGAGGTAACTAAAGTGGCCATATTTTTTGCGAACCAAAGCGTGATGTTTATCATGTTTCGTGTATTTGCATATGTGATTCTGCCGAAACTCCTCAACAGCTTTGCTTTGCACCCTGCAATCCATATCGACCGTAAGTCAACAATATTAAGATGGGCATACGAGACACCTGGGAGAAGAGAGCACGACTGATTATTCTTTTTACTTCCAGATCGCAGCCGCTTATATATTTATTAAGATGTTTAATTTTTAAATATCTATTGACCCAGTAACCCTGTCACTTGTGAGTTTATACCAATGTTTCTCAACCTCTAACGAATCGTCGCCCCCTTCAACATAGTATCGCCCCCTTCACTTCAAAATTCCGATGCCGAGGGCCAAGGATAACGCCAAATTCGTACTTTATTGAATAGACTAGTGACTAGTATAATGTTGTTTGTTTATTTGTATTGTACGTTATAACGAATAAAATATCTAATTATTCTTAATATAATGTTTTACTATATCGCCCAGAAAATTTTTTTCGCCCCCAAAATATAAGTTGTTACTAATCGCCCCCTCGACATGGAAAAACGCCCACATGGGGGCTATATCGCCCCCGTCGAGAAACACTGGTTTATACTAACAACTAACTACAGTGGACGTTGGAGCAGGATACATTCCAGATACTACAAAAATGAATTGTGATTATTGTAAATTCATATTGTCTCATGGCTCATTTCAATCCAACTGCTGCAAAGCAGATGATGTGCTCGGAATTGCGTCCTCTGCTGAAGCACATTTGTTGCACAATATTTCTCGGATGATTGAAGTTTTCGCGTATGATCTGAGCTCTGTATGAGTGTAGTTTTTTGTGCGAATTCCAAGTACGGAAAGCTTAAAAGTTATATTTCGCTGAATTACTGTCTTTATCGTTGCAACAATAAGTTGAGTTTTTTCGCCTGCCCATATAGTATTCATATGAGAGATTCATGCAATGAGTGCATTACTCCCATAGAGACAAGCCGCCAGATGGCAGTTTCAGTGATATCACTCAAGGTATTTGTATTGGATTATTGATTGACTTATAGTGTACAAGCGCGAGACAACTACATCTTGCGACAGACTGTTCAAATCGGTTGTCAATGCATTGTGTAGGTACTGTGTACAGTATACTAGCATCGCCCAGTCAGCGAATTGAAGACATCAAAAGCCTCCTACCTTCATGAGTGACATTTGTTACGTCGTGTTGCTGAAGTTGTTTCCTGTATGGATATGTCTATGGGGAGGCACGATGTTGTTTACCCACTTTGAAGCTTAATAACTCCTGTGTCTTTTGTCGTAAATTTCTGAACTTTTCCAGGGAAGTTTGTGTATTAGGGAGATAGATGCTATTAAATTTTTGTGGTTAAATGTCAAGAATATCAGGAGATATAGGGGTACATGTGTCACATCTCGAGTAGAGTAGGACTTAATGAAGTTTACTCGTTATTACCATTTACAATTTTTTTTATAAAATTCATCCCTACCCTGAAAATTAAGTTTTTTTGCCATTTTATATTTAATTATATAAAAAGCTTTTTAAAATAAAATATCACAACAGATGGCGCCAGTTTTAAATGCTGCAGGGAAAGTTAAGCAACTCTTTGCTGGATATTTTGCAATAGTGGCCTTAATTTTTTCAAAATTATAAAAAATTAAGCTCAATTTTTGATTGGTTTGTTAAATATGTTCAGATCGCAACATATAGGCGATCTGAACATATTTAGAAGTTAGACATGAGAAGAAAATCCGAAAAACTCCACGTGTTGGCGGGATGCGAACCCACGACTAGTGGGCCGTATTTTCTAGTTTTGAAATTTGTTTTATTTTCCTAAATTTTGAAAAAAAAAAAATTCTTGAAATAATTTTTTTTATTTTCTGCAATTTTTCTCTTAGAGGTAAAACCAATAAAAAATTAAAATAAATAAATGATTAGCTACATTTATTTATTTGCAATACATTTATAAATATAAACTATAAATTTGCACAATAACAATATATATTTATATAATAAAACAATATAAATAAAGATATTTCTATTTTCTAATAGTTGTTAAATTTATCTCGCAGTATTCAGAAAGTTAAGTTCACTTAAATACACAGGACATTATTTTTTGGTTAGTTCGAGAATTTTGTAATTTCGAATAGAAAGTACTAAAAGTACGCGTGAATACTGAAATAAATTGAATCGAATTTAGAGATTCATAAGATCTAATAATTGATAAATATTTAGTCAATATTAGAATATTGATAAAAAGCCCACCAGTGCCAAGCTGTTCCGTTCCCCGAACACTGGGAGTTCGATCGTAGGTTCGCGCCTCGCTAGGACGACTGACCACGTGGAATTTTCCGGGTTTTCTCCACGTCTGTAACGCCTGAATAGAGGCGAGTTACCGTTAAAAAGACCTCCCGGAAGGCACTATTCTCCGCGTAACAACCATCATAAACGCATACAACAACTAATTCAATTACGTCACACTTTACCACGGGGTGATATAGCCTAGAAGCTCATGCCCAACTTAGCCGAGACAAGAAGACATTGATAAAAATTAATTATGAAAAGGTTTTAGTTATATAAAGAAAATGATATGTAATCAAACTAATGGAGACTGTTTTTATAAAAAAAAATATGCCAACATATAAATAATGGTGGTTGGAAGTATCTATTGATTATGAAGTAGTAACTAACTACACTGTATCTAGATTAAACGCTATTAGAATTAGAACTTTAACTACATTTCTGTTATTAAATTAAGAACGAAGTAATCTCTAATAATTTATATACTGTATATTTTATTGTATAATTTTCGACGTGTTATTGAAAAAATATCGCTAAATATTTAAATATACCAGCGACGTCATTCAAAGTACTTTAAGTTTATTTCTTCGATTCTACGACCCACCATGATTTTGAAATCGAAGTTTAGTCGAAGGAAAATTTTTAAAATAAATTTATTATGTAACAAGTTAAAAAACAATATTCCGGTAAATATCGACCGCTCTATTCCCGTGCTTTTCTAATTGTTTTAATGTAGCATAACGTCATCTTCAAAGCGTTTCAAACGTTAACGAGCAAATATTTATTGTGACATAAGTCATAATGCCGATCTAACTCCTTTCAGGGGAATTTTTTTAATTGAAATAACGTGACTCCCGGTTTGCATTGGAAGTTCTCATATAGTTAATCGGAACCTCCTGTCCCTAAGGTTTCCATACCTGGTCTCGGCTTTTATCTATCTAACTCAGTTGTCGAGATTATGGAAGAACAGATGGGCGATCAGTGGAAATTTATAGATCTACAATTTTTTCAAATTGCAACCCAAAAATAGAGTTTAAATTAATCGCTCGTTACTAGCAAAGCTCATTTTAACTAATGCGATGTCGAGCAGTTCAGTCCAAAACATCTATTATTGTTGCATAACGAATCACGCGATCTACTGGCGATGAAAACTGACTGATATTAAGGACTGCGAATGTTAGACCATTGATTATGCGTGTCTGTTTCGAAAAGATAAAAATGGGTTTAAACATGTCTTCAAATAGAAGATATATGGTACGGTATTGTAAAGAATCGAGAAGCTATATTTATAGCAAATCAGTAAAGAATGAAATTTTAAGTTTTAAACCACGAAGAATGGAATTTGAGGTTTCATTTTGTAATTGCTAACGAAATGAACAGATATTAACCATTTCGATATAAAGAACGTATGCCAAAATGCAATTTCTGTAATACCTTAGTACTTTATGAATATGAAGAACATTTAAGTTGTAAGAGGGTTATATCATCTACTTTGATTTGGTTTATTTGTGTACGGTAATTTGGGCGATCTGCCGAGGGGATATACTCCCATAAAATACTCCCGCGAGGAAGTACTTTCTATGGGAAACTGACCACTATTTAAGTATTACAAATATGAAGAAAAGCGTGGAGTAATCCACGACCAACTAGCAGTGTTCAGTCGTTTTATTCACTCCGCCACCGTTGCGCACTTTGACAATATAGGAAATCTAGATTTTAGATTTTAATGTTTTTTAAATTTATAATATATTGTTGACAATCTATATGATAATCTATATTTTACGTGTCCATTTTTATAAATAACTTATAATAATCGGCACATCTCGTGTTACTAATTATTTGTCACTGTCTCTTATAAGACGTTAAATGTTTTATTTGGCATTAAGAGAGAGTCGCAAAAAAGAGAGTGCTCTAAAAATTGTTTTTCCTTCGAATTGGGGTTGACAGTTTGTAAAGTTATAGTCTTTATTTCTTATCCCCGGCTGCGACATGTTGACAGCGATGTCTGGAACATTCAACAGAAGTCGCTGATCTTCACTGCAAGCATCATTTTATATGGGACTATTTTCAGTTTTATATTTAGTTAGCAAATACTAGCTACCGCCAATATAAATGAGGAAACGAAATCTAAACATCAACGCTATAAATAGTTACACGAAAGTAATGAACTTTTCAGATATGCTATTTTTGAAACACGATCTATTAGTAACTGAAAACGTAAGTAAATTTATAGATAAACGTTCGAAAATAAAATACTCCTAAAATTAAACGCGATTTACTATTTGATTACGATAGAAAAATAGACTGCTTTTAATTATTTAGATAATACAATTCAAATTTATTTTAAAATACAGTAAAATCTGTCTAAACGGGAAAAATTTTTCGAAACAGACCTACTTGTATTTTCTATGCTAAAAAACCGTTCAAGCCGGAAAAATCGGTATTGTGCGATTTCGTTTTACGCAGGTTTTACTGTATTTACATGTAATTAACAGAAACTTTAACCTTGTAAATTCATTATAACATAACAGGAATTTCAATTGATAGTTGTGTCATATATTTTCAGTCACTCCAATTTAGTTTAAAAATATGTTTTATAGTTTATAAATGCATTTATAATGACTATGAATAAACTTTATGCCAATAATAGTAACAATCCTCGACCAAATCATATTTCTATTTAAAAAATGGAGAAAAAAAAACAACCCTCAGTTGAAGTTATGTCAATAATTAGACTTTATGCAGAGATAATAACTTTGTAAGTAAAAATAATATAACTATTGACAGTTACTCATGGTTATTTTTAATCAACTTAAAAATAAAAATAATTTATTTTTAATTTTTTTAATTGGAAAACAAAATTTTCTAATTATTTCCCAAGTTTTAATATTAAAAATGGGGAAAAAATAAATTTATGAGTGATTACTTTATGATATATATTTTCTATTTTAAAAATAAAACATTTTATGACTGTATTACACGAATGTAATATAGCAATGTTTAATTTGTTGAACAAATAAAGTGAAAAAATTCAATTAAATTTCAGAAGATACAACTTAATATCTTTCATATAAAAAAATGTTTAATTTAGAAATAATGCTTTNATATCATGATTATTTTTATTGACAGTAAAAAAAAAAGGCATTTTATCAAAATAAAATATTAGGTAACGAGTTAGATAAAAACTGTGAAATAACAATTTCTATATTAAAATAATAAATTGTTTCTTCTTCATTGCTAATGTATATAATTCATCATATAAATGACTCAGATACCCTTTAAGAGTCATTTGTATGATGAATAATACATAGAATATATAAATAATTTCACAAGAAAATGTCGAACAATTTAATCTCGAAAAAATTTTGCTCCAATTCAAGAAGATAAAGGGTTATAAATATAATTCTTTATCTTCTTGAATTGGAACAAATTTTCCTCAAATTCAAGACTTAATACTTGTGTTGAATTTGAGGAAAATTTTTTGGAAACGATTATACATGTAATCCTTTACTTTTCCCTAAATTGCTGTTTAACGAAATTTTCTACGAGTTACCATCATTACTCCAATTTATACTACTACGGGGTCAACATTTGCAAATGCGCTGCTGTTTTTCAAAAATGAGCACTCGGGTAACATTATTTAACGCAGAATATTGCACGTTTATTCTATATTAAGAATCTAGAAGCGCTATATGATATTCTGTGGTATTTATTTAATAAGACCTATAATAATTTAGACGAGGATTTATGATCGTTACNAAAGAGCGGAAATTATGCTTCAATAAACAAAAATTTAAATATTTATATAATATATTTTATTCTCTTTTTTTTAAAATGTTATTGTTTATATACATAAGTTCATACCTGAGACTGACGAGCGAATAATTACTTGCTTAATTTTGTACATATTTGTTTTTGTTAGAAGTTACGTAATATATAATTTATATTCATAGAATATAAAACAAATTTATCAATAGTTAAATGTGTTATCTGTACAGGGATGTTTCTACGAACGAAGATTTCCAAGAGTCATGATGTGGAGTGACACGAAAAGTTTTGGTTTCGTTCCGGGTCGATGTGTAGTTATCACTGTAGAATATATTCCTGTAACAGGAAAATATTTATATTAATCAATAATTTCCTACTGAATGAAACTCACGAAACTTTCTGATAAATAGATCAATAGTGTATGAAGTTTTTGATTTAACTATTAAATTATTATTTTTGCTCTTTCCACCCTGTGGGCACCAAGAGAGCCTTCTTAATAAGCCCGTTATGGGTTCGGCTAGACCCACAATGGTCAGGTGGCGAGAGACGGGAATTGCCATATCCAGATGGACCAGCCCGAAACATTTATGGAGTTTTTTTTTTTTTTTGTTGTCTGATTCTATCTTGGTCCTCCGGAGCTGCAGGCTTCCACCTTACGCTCGGTCATCCGGCCTTCATAACTAATTAATGTATATTTTTATGTTAAAATTCTTAAATTTCAGTCAGTAAAAGGTTCAACTACCGCTAAAAATGCTGTATATTCAAATTTGAAACTAACTAAATAATTGTTTTAGTAAATAAACAGTAGTATTATTAGTTGAATTTTCTTACCAAACATTCGTCTCTAGAGTATAGATTCTGATTTCTTTAAAACAGAAAGAGCATTCGTTACATTCCTGTTTAGCGTTGTAAGAAGGACCACACAAATCTAAATAAATTCCTATTTCATTGGCTTGCTTCCATTTGAGATCTACTCTGTGAATAACACCCACATTTTTCGAAGCTAACAAAAATTCCACTGTAGGTTTAGAGTTGAAACGCGTGCTTCTGTAAGTAGTAAAAGATTATTAACTAAAATTTAATCAATTGCTAATATAAGATACGAGATACATACATAAAAGAAACTTCTTGAAAACCCGTCTGTAATTTTGATCCGTATAAATTGATGAATAGTTTATTATTATTCCTTCCATATTTATAGAGCATTTCTTCGTCTCTGTAATTGCATACTAATTCTACATAATAATGATACACTGTAAAGAAAGTACTACGATTTTAATTAACATTATGCTTTTAAAATAATTATACAGTGTGTGTATATATATTTTATAAACATTATTAAAATGAATAAAATAAATAAGACCTACTACAATACGGTATATCGACTGTAGTCTGAAGGAACATTTTTGTGGAATCGGGTCGAATGTAGTGATGCCATTCGATTGCTTTCAAACCCATTGGGGCGCATAAAGAGTTATTTTTGCCACATCCCCTGTGGCATTTTCCTCGCAGAAAATTATCGTAACTGTCACATACGTAACCGTAAAGTGCACATTTTGAGTTGATAGATGCAACGAAGTAATGATAGGCAGACACGTGACTACAGTAGAGAATTTCACCGAAATCTACAAGAGGAAACAATTCTGACGTTATATAAATTTCATTTAGTTTGCAGTGTTTTAAGAAATCTAATGAAAAATATTTATCTACATTATTTTATATCAGATACAATATGTTATTCAAGCTTTGAAAGGCCTACTTTTAGTAGCAGTTTGATTAAGAACTAGTGTTTGTTAGGCTAACGTAAGCTCTATAAATTAGTTTGTATGATCATATTATTCCATAATAACCCTCTTAGAAATTCTTTTATAATTAACGTTAAATTTCCATTTTATATTTATATTATGTTAAATTTCCTTCCTATATATGATGAGATTTGGGTCGAATATTGTTAGTCTGAAAGTGTTGATAACTGCGTGCATCGTCAACATCCTCTCTATCGTGAGTCATTTGGAATTCCATACACTCATTTTCATATGATAGATCTTCACATATACTATTAAGATATATTTAATCATTTAATATATTATTTATTTAGCAGCTCAAAAATTGATTATGGAAGTGAAAACTATATGAGATATAATTGATGCAATTTGCATATCTGAATATATCTATTTAGAGCATCTTTTAGTTACAGTATTTTTTATAATCTTATATTTTATTCTAATAATAAATATGCGATTCGATCTAGAATAGAATTAATGTATAAGTTACTGGATATTACAGAATTTATGATTCCATTATTTCACTTTTAGAAAATCATTTTATTTCATTTCTACATATTTTTACTGGAGTTATTTCGATTGCCAAATTATTCAGTTATTTCTACATAGTACCAACTTTCGATTGTCAGATTATGCTGTACAATAGCATAATTTTTATAATGAATTGCTTCTCTCAACTCGATTTAAAGCAAGTTTTTATGACATTCCAAATATTGTATGCAAAACTATCTGAAAACAAATATTTAATGAATATTTATAGGAAAATTTGTTTTATTGTTGCATTCTTTATCTCTAAGAAATAGTTTACTTTTTTAATTTATATACAGTACTTGTCTTAGCCAAGTGAACTTTTCCAAGTATTTTTTTCATCCTTGGCAGATCGTCCAACTTTTTCATTTCTTGATTATCCATCAACCATCAAATTTATAGAGGAAATTTAGTAAAATATGACACAAATTTAAAATAAGGAGAGAGGCTATAGCTATTAAGAGGAAGTATTACAAAAAATAAAATAGTTGAGAAAAGATGAGACATATTTCGTTAATGAAGAAGTAATTTCGAGATTAGGATTCACTATTGAGTAAATTGGAAGAAAATTTTAGAAAAATCCATCAACGAGTTGTTTAACTTTCCCGGCAATATTTGGTGGCGTCATCTATTATTATAAAAATATTAAACATTTTTAAATAAAATAACTGTACTGCTGGCCAAGTAAAATGCAACACCATGTAGGACTCTAGATATTGCAGGTGTTGCATTTTACTTGACCAGCAGTGTATTATAAAATGGCAAAAAGCTTACTTTTGACAATAGAGATGGGTTTTATAAAAAAAAAATTGTAAGTGCTAATAACGAGTAAAATTGCCATTAAGTGTGCCCCTACAGGAGATACACGCGACCCCCTTTATCTCCCCCTCGACGTTTAATAACACAGGTCTGCAAAAAAAATTTTTTTTTCCAGCTGCATGGAATATTTTTGCTGAATTATATGTTTTAAAGATCACAGATTCTAAAAATAACTTCTGTTACACCCCACCACGTAAAGGTTTTTTTGATAAAAACTCTTATTTATTACAATGAACTAAATATATTATATTTTCTTACAACTAATCAACAAATTGTTTCTGATATTTATACACAATTTTTACTTTTTTTTTTCTTAAGAAACCTTTTCTTTTTTTTTTATGCTTCTCTAAACTCGTTTCCGATTTCCTTCTCTGGATTCTCGATTGAGCATCTAACAGTAGTCAGCTAACATATTGACATCCCATTTCCCTTGGTAACGTCTCTCGATATCATGGACATCCTGGTGAAATCTTTCACCCTGTTCTTCATTGTAGGCTCCCAAGTTTTCGGGAAAATAGTCAATATGGGAGTGTAAGAAATGAACTTTTAAGCTCATCTTGCATCCTTGAGCTTCATACGCTGCTGCCAGCATGCGTTGTACAATGGTTTTGTAGTCAGGGTCCTTAATATTCCCAAAAACTTATGCACTACATTCTTGAAAGAGTCCCATGCTTCTTTTTCCTTTTCTCCCTTTGTTTTCAAAAATCTGCTTTGTCTTGATCTCCAAGTTTCAATTTGAAATACGCAAATTAAACTTTCATCACAAACTCACTTATGTTTCTTTATTGACTTTTCACTGTGTATTCACCACAAACATAACAGAATCTGTCGGGAGAAATTACACAATCTCTGCGAGCCATATTCCAGAAATAAAAATACAAGCACAGTAGCGTTCGAATGCTGGATATAAACTGAGTGTGGCATTAGATGGCCAGCGAGATACTGAACCTATTTAGCTTGTTGAAACATGATCTAATCCAACAGCAGGTTGTTTATATTTATTCCTGGTATCCCAGATAACATGTCGAAACATGCTCAACCTCACCAATAATATTACTCACTATCAACTTTTAACTTGTTTCTATATGATCATGCGACCGCCCTCCTAATGCTAAAACTACTTAACCCACCTCCTCCTACCACTACTCTCTTCAACCATTAACATTTTTATTTATTTATTACCAAGTCCAGCTATAATTGATAGAATTAATGTGGGAAGTCTTCGTTTTAAGGCCATTTTTTAAAAAATAAAAAAAATAATGCTAAATTTTAAGTTAACTAGGAATTTTACGCAAAATACGAACAAAAACTTGACTATAACAAAAAAAATTGATGAGATGGAATTTTTTTGGTATTTTTTTCGTTTTTACTAAGTTGAAATCTGTAAGAAAATGTATAAAAATCCTATGCAGTTTTTTACTTGCAGACCTGTGTAATGGGTGAACCATCAAAAATTCGGCAATTTACAACACAATGTCGAATGCGCAAATTTGTTTATTTATAACTAAAAATATTCT
>NW_019385447.1:100885-143032 GCF_000671375.1 Centruroides sculpturatus | reverse complement strand
TAACCTATTTCGCGTTGAATTTTCATCGATGTTAAGCCTAACAAAAATTTTTTAAAATAATAATCGTCGCTATTGTATCGTTAAAAATTAGAAAGTTAAGCCTCGTTTAAATACTGGCTCCCTTTCATGGTCGAATGAGTGTTGCCAGCTAAAACACGTAAAAATAATATTAAAGTAGCCAAGACATAGCCAAATATTGTAGCGCCACATCACTAGCAGGCATTTGAAATTTGCCGACTAGGACGGTCAGTTAACCGAGGTATCGGTTAATCGGGGATCGGATAATCGAGGCTCTACTGTAAATATTTATGTATTGAATACTATGTCATGTAGACGGCCAGATGGTCGAGCGGTTAAAGTATTCCTGGGGATCCGTGGATTAACCTGGACAATTAGAAAAACTTCAGAAATTTTTCGGGGGTGGTCCACGCAGGACATGTCGGGTTCTGTCCCTTCTTATCCCGCCGCATTCGGCCGTCCCTTTTAAACAAACCTACAATAGACTACTTTAAAGTGCCTTCTAGTGTGTACTGGACGGGAATAGTAAAGAAAACACCGACAAACTTTAATTAGATTAATTAAAAGGTTTACTTATATATTTTTATACGGGAATTATTAAATATTTTAGCATTTGTTAATCGTAAATGTTTAGTTTTATAATTTTATTTTATTTATTGTAGGAAAATTTCAAGCTTTGCCTCTGCAAGTGTACTGTATCTAGTGGTATAATTAAAATAATTATTACAAAATAAACAAATTTAATATTTAAAAATTGTCGGTTAGGAAAATAATGTCTTTGAGAAAAGAAGTGTGAGAATATAGTAATGAGTTTGTCAAAAAAAATTATGAAATATCAATAAACTGAAAAATTAAAAAGTACAGGTACTATCGTTTCTTAAAAGCAGCGAATAAAGAGGAGTTAAAAGTTAAAACTTTTATTGATTTTTAAAACTTAAATACAGGGTGGTTAGAATTAAACTGACTGTATTCAGACACGCGTGGTACCGGCCGGCTCTACTGAACCGAATTGAAGGAAATTCGATACACATGCAATGCAGATCATGAGATAGAGATTTACGGAGAAAAAAAAATCAGTTGAAATTTTCACCACCAAGGAAAATGTGGCGTAAACGTATGTTTCTGGCTGTGGGGTTATTTGAAAAATTGTGTTTATCACTCGAGGGGATTGCACTTCGTATCGGATCTGAAGAGTAGTTTAGTGCAACACGTTTCCCAGATTCCTCCTGAAATGTTACGCGTAGCAGTTGATAACACGATTTTACGATTGCAGCATGTAGTCAACAGGGAAGGATCCTACATTGAGCACATACTGTAAATGTGTAAAATTAATTTTATTTTAATAGAATATAATTGCTATCCTTGCAACGCCACATTTTCCCTAATGGTGAAAATGTCAACTAATCTTTCCCCTCGTAAATTTCTTCGTGATCTGCATTGCACGTTTACCGAGTTTCATTCGATTCAGTTCAGCAGAGCTTGCTCCACGCGTGTCTGAGTGCCATCAGTTTAATTCTAACCATCGCGTATTTTTTTAAATTGAGATTTTTTGTCTTAATTTAACAAGATTACTTCTTTTATGCTTTTGTTATTATTTAAATTTTATATCGTTGTACAATTTAAAAATTATGGGACTTTCTAGTGGGTTCCTTAACCTCCTGTTTGAATACCGGGGAAATTGAACAAGAGCTCTTACCAGCTTTTTCAGAATTAATTAGAGCATGATTTTATTTTAAAAATTTTTTATTATCATAATTAGTAGAAAGTATTGTCAAGACAAGAGCTCTTATTTAAAAAGACCTGATATTAACTTTCATTCCTTCTGAGAGTGAAAGTGGATTATGAGATAGGAGTCAAATTAGACTTATACACTAATTTTAAAATATTTTTTAAAAAATTTAATAAAATCATTTTAATTTGAATTGGTAAATTTATAGCAAAAGTTGTAGACTGCTTCTCGATTTGGTTCTATCTGAAATTTGAAAATTTTTTTCGACAGCCGATGATCCCATTGAGTAAGATTTTCATTTTAACATGTATTATTAATTTACAGTAATCATGTATGTTGTTGACATATATGGATACTGGAAATATTGTACAACAGTAATTTCAATAGTTGTTATTTGATAAAATCGTGTATTTACTGTTTACTTAAAAATGCTCGTGGTCGACTTTTAGTTAATTAAAGTTTATATATTGTATTCTTGCATTACAACAGAATTTAAATGTAGACACAAATAAAAATATATTCTATTTGTCTGTGTAAGGTTTTTGTACTCCAATTGGCTTAGCATATAGATAACACGAATATTCTGTTGTTATGCTTCAGTCTTCAGAATATTTGTTTGCTTCCATTATAGGAATCTGTGTCACATAATACTGTATATCTCATTATATTTTACATTTCATTATTCATCTAAATATTGTTGGGTATTCTTATAGATACCTCAAAGTGGTTTGAATTTAACAAAATATCAAAAAATCTATTTCGTTTATCACTATTCTTATCTTATATATAACAATGATCAATTGATAAAATTTATCTTTTCGAAGATAATGTTTAGATATTCATTTGCTGAAGAATTCGTTTATATTTTGCAATAGACTAGATGTAATAGCAGTGTTAGAGTGTAGAAAATTTTAATTAAATGCATGAATAAATACTATATAGGTTTATTCTATGTGTTTAACTTTTCTTGATTGTTACCTACTATTATAAGTGGCATTTATAAAAACGGTACAATTGCTCATCATCATGACAATATATATACAACTCCTAGACAAAAAATTAGAATATTTACCTAACTGAAAGTTTAGTGTACATTTTCTCATGAACAGCACAGAGTACGAAACTTTTTTTCGATCCTACATAAACAATGTCTATTTATATTTATTATACCCATTAATCAGACAAATTAACACAAACATTTTTTTGTTACAAATGGAAATGAGATGATAAAAAAATAGAATAACAGTTTGACTGTGACAAAAAATTAGAATATTAGCTAAATGTGGGTTAAATATAGAAAATACAACAAAATAAACTTGATATTTTGTGGCGTCGCCGTTTGCCATAATTAGTGCTCACAATCTGTCTGGCATGGTGCGGATTAACGCTCTTAAAGCGGTTTCGCACGGCAATCCTCAAGTTTCTCTCATCCCTCAAAGTCGTTGCTCGTTCACGTCCATATTTCTGGCGTTTATTAGTTAAAACTTGAACACGGTTTTGTTGTTTCAGTACTCTAGAAACTGTTGGTTGCGAGCATTTTACATAATTCGCAATTTCTTTTTGTTTTCTTCCTACTTTGTACAAGGCTTATGATAATATGTTTAGTTCTGTCACGCCCCATGTTGTAGGCCTACTGTTCTACTGCTCTGCCCAGCAATATGGAAATTTGCATTACAATTTAGTTTTTTATGGTTGTTTGTTTGGTTGTTTTTGCTAATACAGTGGAACCTCGGTATACGACCTTAATCCGTTCCCGATGTTTGGACTTATACCGAATCGGACGTATACCAAACCAACCTTTCCCATAAGAAGTAATGTAAAAATGATTAATCCGTTCTCGTGTAAAAAAAATGGCCGGCTTTAAACACCTCCTTTCCTGGCTAGTTCCTGCTTGATTTTTCGTGAGATCAGCATGAATCTTTTTAGCTTTCTCGCAAATAATTGCTTCCAATACGTTGTCTCCAACACTGTTTTTCAATTATCTAAAGCAAAAGCAATTTCTCGACATGATCTAATGTCTTCGATCTCTGTTTAGAAATTGATTTAACCCCTTTCGCAACGTTAGCAGATTTAATAATGTCTTTATTTTTCGCGATTGTCCATATCGTCGTTCTCGGAATACGGTAAACAACAGTTAAAATCTCGAACACGCGTGCCACCTTCGTATTTCTCAACAATCTCTTTCATCAGTTCCATTGTAATTCTAGTCATTTTTTTAGTTTTCTGTCGCTTTTCATTTGCCTTTTTGGGATTCGTGATTAATAAAAATAATAAAATTTTACTTACGAATTAAAATCAGAAGAAATTAAACAAAGTTATAAACCGTTGCACCGCGAACGTCTAGTCTGGTCTAGTACACCGATAGTGCTACTTGTTCATTGATGGCGCGTATAATTGAATTATGTCGTATACCGAACAAAAGTCGTATACCGAGCAAAATTTGTTTCGTCCAAACAGGACGTATTCCGAATTGGACGTATTCTAAAGCAGACGCATACCGAGGTTCCACTGTATTCTAATTTTTTGTCATGGTTAAACTGTTATTTTATTTATTTATTTTTTGTCATTTCATTTCCATTTGTAACAAAAAGACGTTTGAGTTAATTTGTCTAATTAATGGGTATAATAAATATAAATAGACATTGTTTATGTAGGGTCGAAAAAAGTTTCCTACTCTGTGTTGTTCATGAGAAAATGTACACTAAACTTTCAGTTAGGCAAATATTCTAATTTTTTGTCTAGGAGTTGTAGACATTTTTATAAATGCCACCCACAATAACAGTTAAGCATATATTTAACATATTTAAATTAACAGTTAAGCATATATTTAACATATTTAAAACTTCACAAATTCTCCAATTTTATTAGTACATAAATTAAACTAATGTTAAATATATCAAATATTTAAAATCTTTTTAGACAGATCAAACTTTTCTTTACTGAGCTTTATCTTTTTAATTGCTTAGAAATTTGATCTAAAAATTATTTCTAAAACATTTTTATAGAATTAGTGATGAATATTACTAATTCTAATGTAGATATTCTAATGTAGATATTCTAACGTGTGACTGCAGTGATGAATATTACAATTAATACTGTTACATTAAACATTTTAAATTTAAAAATAAATCATAACTTTATCACTCACCTACCCATCTTTTTCTTCTTTTTTTGAGTTTACCTTTGCACCTGGGATGATTCTTTCCACCGTTTGGATAGAAATCCAAATGACCAACATCGTGGGTGATACCTCTCTCTATTAAATAATAACAATTTACTTACATGATAAATTTATTATATATTTAACTATAAAATTATAAATATTTACTAGTCCAAGAAGTGACACTTGAATCAGTATGGATGACATCTACGAAGAGTGCATCTGTTGGATCTAACCTCACGACAGGATGAGAGTGATCGAAATCCAATCTACAAGGATCTAAACCTTTTTGCATAAAAAGTAATTAAATTAAACAACTAAAAACCACAGTTTAATATTATATAAATGGAAACTTACCCGTTATTCTACCAATATTAGCAATTCTTTCTCCAACGTATCCCGCTATCTGACATCCCATACTGAATCCGATGAGATGTATCATCTCTGGTGAATAACGATAAGCTTTCTGTATAGGAAATGATACGTGTAAATAATTAATTAGAATTAAGTTTAGATAATGATGATAAAGCGCGTATAAACCTTCATGTATTGAACGAAAGCTGCAGTGACTGCACCCGCCATTTGCGTATTTCCCGATGACTTCACATGTAAAGATTTGGCGCCTATGCGCCAATCCACGGCTATAATATTATAATCTCCGTGTATCAATAGTTCCTTAGTTGCTGCCTAAATTTAGAGAAAAATTAGCATTAAAAAATATTGTTTGATTTTTCCTGTTTGTAAACATTATCAAGACAATGTTTTCTAATAATAACCACAATAAATTATCTCTTATCTAATTATTATCTACGGAAACGTATGAAGCAATTTGTATGTGAAATACTTAGTTATATTTTACTTTCCGTCATAAATTAAAATATATTAAAAATAATACACAAACCCAAATTAAAATTAGAAACAAAATGTTAATTTTTTTGTAAGATTAATATTTTTATATTATCTTTTGTTTCGTGGTATACACTGGATCGTATCAATTTAAGTGAATGTAGTAAAGAAGTTTTTGGATTTTTAGTACTAAATATTATATTTATTTTAACGTTATAAATGATGGGTTGCAATTTTCAGATTTCTGTCGTCTGTCCTTCGTTAATTCGAGAACGGAGTTAGCTAGATGAAGATCGAGATCAGATATGGAAGCTTAGGAGCCAGAGATACGATTAACTAAATACAAATTTCTAATCTGGACTGGAAGTCACGAGGTTGTTTAAATTAAGCCCGACATTGTGACGATGCCACAATAATAAACATTTTTAGCCATGCATTATCGTAGCATTTCTCATATTTATTGATTTTTTTATCCTTGTATAGTAGCATTTCTCACATTTATTGATTTTTTTATCCTTGTATCGTAGCATTTCTCACATACTTTAGAAATGAGAAGAAAATAGCTTCAATTTATCTCATGACGATTAGTCATTTATATATAACGCATTTTAAACAGACAGAAAGACATTTGAAAAATATAAATTCCTTGTCATATGGCCTATCATTACATTTAAAATGTAATAAATTTCAACTAAACTTGTAGTTAAACTAAAAATCATTTTGTAATTTTGAAAATACTTCGTCTTTGCGACACTTCGTTACGAAATGTGACTTATCCATTTTGCAACATTCTCTTTGATAATAAGACGCCTTTATCAAAATATTTATCTTTCGCTATTTTTATTTTGATTTGCTTTTCATTATACACAACTCATTTAACTTACCAAAATCCAGGAAATTTTTCCATGCTGCGTCCATCCATGAATTAGAAATTTTGTGAGTTTCGTCGGATCGAAGTGAGATCTTTCTATTCTTTCCATTTCGTGGGAGTAAATTACATCTTCTTTCTCGGGATTTTGTCTCGTCCATACGAAAAATTTAATTACTAGTTTTTCTGGGCATAAAGGTAACGTAGCTAACATTCTCTTGGGTGGCGATAGAGCAAATGGCGATTCCAAAGTGAAACAACCGTATTTTCCCATGCATTTCGTAGCCTTAGATTTATCCACTGAGAAGAAAAATAAATTATTCAAGCGAAAATTCGATTTTATCTTTGTTTTTCTTCTAAATAAACATCATCATCATCGTTATTTATTTATTTATTTTTTATCATAAAATCGCTCGTTTATTTACCATTACCTGTTCTTAGTATAGAATTATTTGTCACTTACATTATCTTCTTCATCAAACTACAACAATGAAAATTAAAAGCGTGTTACTAAAATTTGAATGACAAAAACAATTTACTGTGTCTATTTATTACGTGCTCTACATATTTTCATTGAATTGTAATTTTTTATAGTTTAAAATATTAATTATATTGTTTAAATTAACGACTTAGCATTAGCATACTTTTTAAACAATGCAATTTTCTTATCTAAAATAGTTCAAAATTATGAATAGATTTATCTAAAAAAAATCAAAAATCTGTGTTTTGGTAGTTATAAATTTGATGAAAATAAATACAAATTGTATTTACAGGTGTTCCAACCTTTTTCTTGCATTGACCCTCCATTTAGAAAATATTTTTTTCAATTGATTCCCTTAAAATTTTTATGTTATTTCCCAAGATTTCGTGTAATGTATTAAGTAAATTATTAAATCAGTTAATGAATTTTCCATGTGATTGTCTGAAAATTCTCCAAAAAGTACAGTAAGTATCTGATTTTTCCACTGATTCCCAATTGACCACTTGAGTTTCATCGACCTTTTTCAAGATTCTATTGACTCCAGAGAGAATCTGTATAGACCCCATTGTGAATCTGCATTAAATATTTTCGTATTAATGTTATGTTAAACTATGTTTAAAAATTGACATAGTTTAACATAACATTTATACGTACTTTTGTAGTTTTTATGATGGATTATTCGTCGAGGAAACTCGTAAAAGGTTTAAATAGTGTAATACTTTTATTGTAAACTACGAGAGGAGAAAAATCAACAAAACATAAAAATTTAAGGTCAAATAAAAACGTAGAACTTTTTCAAAATAAATTTCCTGCTGTATAAGGAAGTAGTTTAATAAATACGAGTATACTTTGCACTTTATCATGGATTATATAATGTCAGAAATTGATGCAACTTAAATTAATGAATATAAATTGATAATTTAAATAAAAAGTAACTATTTAGGATTAAGGAAAAGTGAAGAGTGATATATTTAGAAACTATTTTTATATCATTAATTCTGTATTTTTCGCATTAGTGTCTCTACATACAATTCATTAGTACAGCTAGTAATTTTTCTAATTTATAACAGGAAAAGAAAATTAAAATAATAAAGTTAAATCTGGTTATATAGATTCCTGATAGTTATGTCGCTTTGTTAAAATAAAAGTAGATATATGACATATTTAATGTGTATATACATATATAGGCTACATACAGATTTTTAAACAATTATTATAAGTTTCCAACAGAGATACACCGGGAGGGAAAGTTTCAGGAATTCTGTAAGGAATTGAAAATAGGTCATAAGAAAGTTTGGGTTATTTATTTACAAGACAAATGCTAATTTATTAAATAACATATGGATTAATAATTTTTTTTAATATATAATTAAAATTTGTATGGTCGAAAGTTATGCAATATACAAAAAGAAAAATAGTCAATCCTTATTCATACCCTTCTTATTGTTAACGAGTCTAAAGACCTTACACCGATAAACTATTTTAGTTTTTTAACAACATTTTCTATTTGTATACAATTTTTATTGGTCTAAAATCTGAAAAAAGTCTTTATAACCTAAATACTGATGATTAGTATAATATCGTTTTAAAAGTCTACTGTATCTATTATGCAATGTAATAGATGCAGCTCAAGCTTTTCCTCCTCTTACTCTATATTAAATGAAGTATAACAGAAATTTCGTATTTATTTTTTCCGTTTTGAGCTAAATTTTAAAGAATTTCTATTAGATAACGATGAACAAACACATACAAAGTATCGTTTGGGTGAAATGGCCTGTTTGTTATCCTAATTATTCTTCATGATGACTACTTTGGGATAGTTCATCATATCATTATACCAGAAACTGTACACAATTAAACTTGAAAAGTACTTGTATCTATCTCGCTCAAATATGTTTCAAAATAACAATTAAATAAAATGTATTTATTCACTATGCTAGATAATTAAAATGACATAATTTTAATCGAGGTTATCCAGTTATATATACTTTATTGTGTTTGAAATAATTAAAAAATTTTAATATATATATATAAACAAGTCTGTGTTTACACCAGAAAAATAAAGATCTACCCTCATTCCAGAAAATCTAGTTAAATACATTCACGATACATTAAATATAACTCAATTTGCCTTCTTTTTAATGCGCTATAAGAGAAAAGTATAACGTTACAGAATTGTAACTTATTTGCTATCTCAGATTACATAGTTATATATTGATGATAACTTACTTTTTCATGAATTAAAGTGAATAAAAATTACTCACAGATTACTTCTAAGCTGCTGATAAAATCCTGCAGAAGTGGAAGATAGATGATGAGTGAAGCGACGAATAATTTCATCTTCATCTTTGGCTAAGTTAAGAATGAATGCGATGTAGATACACAATGCAATATATACGCAAGAGTGATTCTAACTCAACCTTATACCATTTCATTATCAGATTAGGGAAAGACCGGTTTTCAAAAGCTCATGCAATTGGTCTTTTACAAATAACCAGAATGCATTAAAATTAATTTCAATTCTTTAATATATATATATATATTAAACAGGTTTATAACTAAAATTATATTCTTCAGGTATATTAAGAATCAATTACATACAATTGTTTATAATGCTATTTAAATATGGTAATGAAAAATAATTATTCATATTAATTATATATTAATAGATTTATATGATTATAAATTATTATTATTACTTAATCTGTAGTTAAACAGTAATTTTAAGAAATAACTTGTCATTGAACTAAAGCAGAATATTTTATATAAAATATTTTAGAGGAAAATTTATCAAAAGGCGTATCAAATATGTCAGTCAATTATTCAAAAAATTTTGTTTGTTTGTTACCTTCTATATATAATATACAACAATATATAAAATTTGTTTTTGTATTGAAAAGATAAACCTATTTAAAAAAAATATGAATTACGTCTAAAATAAGCAGACATATGCTTTTAAATTAAACTAGAATATAAGCCAACGTCCAGACCATAAAAATAATATTCAATATTGGCTATTTTTAATTATAGATCGTGATTGTGGCATAAAGAAAATTTTTTTATACATTATATTAATTTTTTCTAATTTTAAATTTCACTTATAAAATTAAGAAGTTTTTAAACTGAATATCTGAATAACTGAAGAGTTTAATATTACGCTAATTGTATTATAATTTTAACAAGTTTGACATTAATAGAATCATATACATTTTATAATACTACACTATCTAAGCTGAGAACAACGTAAGAAATGCGTTTAGAATCTATTGAAATATATTAAAAATGATATAGAATTTACAATAACTTAGCAAATAATATAATATATCTAAACAATTATTGATTTATTGTAAATCCCATTTTACTTTGAAAATAAAATATATATCACTTTGTCATTATTAAATTTGATAACTGTAAATTTATAATTTATTACGTATATAACATAATTTATGTATTTTTTTACGTTTGTAATATATTTATTATTAAAATATAAGGAAGCACCGTATTAATAATTTTAGAATGGCTGATAAAAATCAGACATTTTTATGCTGGTATTTTCTAATAATTGTTTATATAAAATTTATTGAGGAAGCCTAAAGCGTATTATCTTGACAATATTGTCTTTTACTTTACACTGTAATTAATTATAAAAATTATACCAATTTAGCAGAAATTAATTTTGCTTTTTAATTAATAATTGAACTGTTATTTTATTTCGATTAAAATATTATCTAACGTTTATTATTTGATTATTAAAATAATTAAAATTATTTAGTGAAAAAAACTATGTTTTATCTGGAGTTAACCCAGTTAATTAAATTGATTAATTAATTGTATGCTTGTACAGTATATCAATTAATGTTTCTGACATCTGAGATCGAACTAGATACGAATAGTTTGCCAATTCTCCCAGATTCGTCGGGATACTCCGAATTTCGGCAAAAGTTTTTAAATTGCTAATTTTAAATTTTGATATTGCTAAGAATAACAGTTTTAAATCTGAAATATTTTACTCTTGAAATGGAAAACTCTTCGAGAGTTGGCAAACTTAGGTTCGAATTTCTTTAAATTTTTACAAAATGTATGAATTTTTATGTTTTTTTTATGTTTGCCTTACGAAAAGTAATAATTATATACAGCATACTGCAGTTTAAAAAATGTCTTAAATCAATAAAAAAACAAAGGTAAAAATTATGCTTCGAATTACATAATGTAATATAAAATAAATAAATATTAAAAGTTAAAGAGGACAATATTCCATTAACCAATGACACTCGCAAACCGAATTGAAGGTCTGGATTTTATTTCAACTTGATACAATGCAAGTGTCAAGTTAAAATAAAGTCCAGACCTTCACTTTATATGTTTGTTATGAAATACTGTCCTATTTAACCTTAAAATTTACAATCTTCTTTTTGGATTTAAATTTTATTATATATAATAAATACATTTGAATTTTTTCTTTTAAGAAATAGTCTGCTTTTTAAAGTTTATTTTCTTGTAAAAAGTTTAAAAGAATTTACAATCGGCTGATATAAATTATATTATAACGATTATAGTTATGACTTCTTTCAGAAAGTATAATTGACCTAATTTTACTTTTTACTTCAATCAATCTTGTTTTTATAATCAAATGTGAAGAAGGAAGTTAAACTCGTCTGACATATTCGCATATGTTTTTAACATCTTTAAAAAGTATTATATGCGAATTTATATAATTTAAGATATTTTTATACATTTTTTTTTTATTATCTAGAAGACAACAGAGTAACGTATACGAAATTTTAGTCTTTATAGTTCTTTTTCTAAACTAAAGATAAAGTTAAAAAAGTAATTTATAAAATCTTTACACATCATCCTTGGTTTTTCCTAAATTTTTGTTTTAATGTTTCGCGTATTACGAAAGTATAAAGTGCAAGTAGTTTATCTGATTTTTTAGAGTAATGGTTTTTGTTATTGATACTTTTCTCTAAATACTCATAAAATAATAAAGATTTATAATTAAAAATTGATATGTGTAATTAACGCTAAGGTAGAACAAGTTTATCCTGATTAAGGTATTATTTATACTTGTTCAAAAGTTGATTCTGCGAGTAACTCATTTGTCAATGCAAGACAATAGTATTTTTTTTAAACTTTACCTCCCTGTGGCACTAAGAAGGTCTTTTTCAGTGAGCCTATAATGGGTTTGGCCAGGAGAACAAAGGGGCCAGCGAGTAGAGATGAACGGGGCCCGAAAAATTCCTGAGGTTTTTCTACCCGTCTGGGTGCGATCCAGAATCCCAGAGTGTAAGGCTATCACCTTAACTTCTCTGCCATTCGGGCGTCGATACAAGTATTTAAAACTATATTGTTGATCACAATTTTGCCGCTATCATCGAGCTTAATCCGCAATTACGAGGATCAAACCTGCTCGTAATGGCATTTTTGCCATTACGAGCAGGTTTGATCTGAATCGGCTGTTTTTGCGAATATGCCAGGTCTTCAGCTCTTCTAACAGCAATTTAATTATAAATTCTTACGACAACTTGAAAAATGATTGTTCCATTTTAAAATGATATGCTAAACGAAATTATTTACAATATTCTCGTATACATCGAAGACCATTTCGATATATGTGAGAATAATATATTATTTGTAGATTCATTAATCTATCGATCCGTTTGAAAAAGTTTCGATCTTCTAAAGACACAAACATTTCCATTAAAAAAAGTATTTAAAAAATTGAATTAACTAAGAAATTTCATTGTCCTAATAGTAAATTGCAAATGATCTCTACGCCGCGATCATTTGAAATATTGCAATGAAGATTTGAATTTAATGAAATGAAAATAGATTAAGATTGATACTCTGTATATGCGAAAACTAATTTTCTACTTTTTGCATGATCTAAATTTTAATATAACTTCTTTCTTAACCTATTTAAACTTTATTAATAAGCATTTTTAAATATTAATTACCATATAATAAAAAAGATTATGAGTTTAGATAATTTGGCACAATTCAGAGCATAAGATTATATTCATGCAAATGTTAAACTATGCGATGCTGAAAATGCTACAGAAAGATTCTCATTGCTATCTTTACAAAAATATAATATTGACGGCCAGATGGCCGAGTGGTTAAGGTGGCAACCTACCGCTGTGGAGGATACGGAATCGAGTCCAGACTAGTTGAAAAATCCCGTAATCTTTCAGGGATGGTCCATTCGGTTATGTCGGGTCCAGTTCCTCATCACCCGGGCACTGCATTGTGGAACTGGCCAAACCCATAACGGGCTGGCTAAAGAGGCCCTGTTAGTACCCAGAAAACGGAAAAAGTTTTTTAAAAAGTCCATTAAATGAGCACTTTGCGTAATAGTAAAATAACTACAGCATAGCATAGCTGAGAGTTTCGGTTTTCTGATATAATATGGTTTTTTCCTCCTCATTTTTGTGTAGTCAGTTAAATGTCCTTACTAGATGAAAAATTATGAACGAATTATGAAAGTAAAAAAGAACTTGTTTATATCAGGTTCTTCAGAGACATTATATTAATTACTTTTATTAATTAATTGTTTTTATTGATTAATTACTTTAATTTGTCGAAAATATGATAAATTGTCGATGCAAATTAACTTATTGATAATTTTTGATAATTTAATTTTTATCTTTTTGATGTTTGATTTTATCAGTAATATGATCAAGATAAAATACTTATTTGATTATTTACATTCGATAAAATTGTCGAAAATATTTTCTGCATCGAATCTAATTTGATAAAATTAAAGAAGACAGGCCTGACTACTGAATAAACACGAGGAAATTCAATTAATTACAAATAGAAATATGATAAAAGCTTCATAAACACAAATATATTCGTATAGTACATTTAAAGCTTCTCCAGACTTATATAGTACAGTAGAACCTCGAAAACTCGGCCTAATGTGGACCGAAGGGTGGCCGAGTTTGTGAAAATGCCGGGTTATCGGGAATGGGGTTAAAAAAAATAAGTACGAGTGTTTCCTCAGAAAATACTGTACTGTACTTGTATGTATTGTTTACTTGAGAATATAACAGAGAATAAACTGCCCAAATACCCTTAAACAAAGGAAAAGCACGTCCTTTATGAAGGCATAGAGCCTTTACTACATGAAAATGAAAATTAATGAATACACTGTGTACAGTAATTTACCTGATAACACAGACCTCAGAAAAATACTTTATGAGAGCTTTTATACTTTTATAAAGCTGTCTATAATGAAAATTAATTAACTAAGGATTTTTTTGCCCTGTTAGGGTGTGGCCGAGTTATCCGGAGTGCCGGGTTATCGAGAGCCGAGTTTTCGAGGTTCTACTGTATAAAAAATTTAAAAAATAGAAACTATAAAATGTCATTCTGGCCAATGTGTTAATTATATAACTAGATTTATATATATATATATACAGTATATAAAACAGTTTTTAAAAATCATTCTAAAAAATTTATTTTTCTATTGTTTTTCGTCTTGTTTTAGAATGTTTCTTCGCATATTTTACTAAAAGTGACCATACTGTAATCAAATTTAAGTAACCATATTTTGATCTATTCAAAATATGGTTACTTCAATCATATATCATATGTTAAATAGCTTCTGGAATAGTAGAATAATTCTAGATTCAATTTTCGTTCAAGGTCCAATTCCTGTTTTCTACTTTCTTTTAACATGAGGTTTCTTAAACTGTGGAACGATACCCCAAAGGGTCTCGCGTAACTGTATGGGAGGTCACAAAATTTGACAACAATAAAATTTTGTACTACATATTAATGCGAAAGCAGAGTTTTCAGCACTGACGATTACAAAATCAAAACGTCGATCAACTCTGAAGAACGTTGACGTCCCTGCAGTATCAAATATTCAGCCAAGATTTAATTCTTTAAGTAAAAATAAACAAGCACATATATCTTATAAGTGTAGAAATTTGCTTTTGTCTTTAATAAATTGTAATAAATGATAAAATAATATGAAAATCGAAGAATTGTTTTGGAATAAATTGTTTTATGCTTTATTATCAATAAATAATTCTATTAGTTTATCCATTTTACATACCCTTTATACCTGGGTCGAGTAAAATTTTCTCGTGTAAAAGGGAGTCGCGAAAGGAAAAAGTTTAAGAAGCCCTGTTTTAAAGCATGACACTTAATGTAAATACTCACACAGAAAGCCAAATCTACACATATATATCTAATTTAACTAATATTTTTTACGTTTCACAATATAATTTACATCAATTCTTTTGTATTAACTAGTCAACTTGCCTGGAATCCACTAAAATGTTTGATTTTTATATTGCAATAATTCAGTACGTCTCATGATTTGCATATTGAATTATTGCTGACTTATGCAAGTAATAAGTGTGCAAACCAGACTTATGACTTGGGTTAAACCCTCAAACTCCCATGTATAAGGAGAGAATTTTGGGGTTTAATCCCACATTTGGAAAATAATTAAAAAATAAAATAAAACTAAAAACAAACAGCGTATTGTACATAACATTTATTTTGTAGCCATTCAGTTCCTTCCTTCTTAGTCTACTGTACTGTGTTATTCTGTACGTATAAGCCTGTTATAAAAATTAAAAAACCTGCGCACTGCCTGAATAATACTCATTAGTTTAGATCAATTAATAAAGTATTAATCAATTACTTGCTATTGATCTGATTTCCTCATAAAAATGAAGGAAAATTGTATATAATAGCATGTTTTTTGTATTTATATGCACTATTTAGTGCATATGATATAATAGAAAACAGGATCAATTTATTTGTTGACCAAAAAGTTTTCATTTTATAAGATTTTTTAAAAATGTTTTCCCTTATGATATTTAAAAAGAAAGATGAAAAGCAATGATAAAATAAAGAAGGAGAAATTTAAAACGGAGATAAAATAATGGAAATGTGGAACGCAATTAGGATTATACAATATTATCAAAATGATTTTTTAAATAATACACTCGTAGATAAATATAGAATGAAGAAATTTATTAATATATTTTTTTTAAGTAAGTAGTGTCAGAAGGTATAGAAAATATTAACCTATATAAAATTATGTTAAAAATATAACTGCAGAATTAAAAATGTTAAATGAAAAATGCCATTGTCTAGAATTCTTTTTGTTTTTATACACACTCTGAATAAATAAGGATATTGTAGTAAATAATCTGGGTGCAGATATAATGCGGAAATTATTTTTAGCATATTGATAAGCATATCATTCAGAAAAATATGGGATCATTACAAAATATGCCAATAACGTCTATACTTGTTCCATTCCATTTCACAATACTGTATGGAGAAAATTATATAAATTTATTTTAAATGAAAAAAAGTTTTATGTTTACAGTTTAAATATTTAATTCTTATATAAATACATACAGTAAAACCTGTCCAAAGCTGAACCTGAATAAAACGGAAACCTGCCAAAACAGGGAAAAATATTCGGTACCGTGCTATTCCGGTTTACACGGGTTTTACTGTACAAGTAACCCCCGTATAACACGGCACTTCTATAGCACGGATTCACTCTAACACGGTTCGAGAATTGGGAACATCCCCCGTATAACACGGTGGTTTTATAGCACGGGTTCACTCTAACACGGTTCGGGAATTGGGTAAAACCTTCGTACAACATAAAATGTAATAAAGGAAGTACTTTTATACTTCCGCATAACTCCACGAGTGCATTCTAATTGTTTTCGTGGCTACTTTGAATGTTCTTTCAACAAATAATCTATTTAATGGTTAAATTTTACAATTGGGACCCTTCTTTTGCCTCTAAAAGCTCATTTTAGAATTATAGATTCCTCCATCGTGATAATGTCGATAGTGCGGGCGCCACCATCTTTCTTTCACCGTCGTTCCTAAATGCCTACAAACAGCAGCGCACTCCCGTTGCAGAGCGACCGCTATTAACGAACGCACCCAAAAACTGTTACCAGTTGATGATGCTCATGCTGAGATCATCATATGAATAATCCTCTGGTAAAATATTTACTTAAATAATAAATATTTTACCTATGAAAAAAATGAATAATAAATCCGATTTAAATAAGGATTTAATTAACAGCATGTTTTTTAACTTTTGGAACCTAACACCCCTTTTCGCACTAATTCTTTGTTTCGTATAACATGGATTCGCATAACACAGCAATTTTTTGGAACGTAACTCCCGTGTTATACGGGGGTTACCTGTTTAAGTATACATGTTATATATAAATCAATTAGAAATTACATTGATATTCAGTTTTTAAAATAAATATGATATTTTAGAAATAATGGAAACAGTGCGATTGAAAGATAGACAAATTACAAATAATTAAATTGAATTACAAGTGTGACAATAAAGTTGAATGAATGAAAATGTTATTGTTAATTAAAGTGAATGATTTTGGAAAATGAAACTATGTGCAGAGTACAGCCCAGACTTTGTTCTAGCAAGTCGGGACTTGTTTTTGACGGGTTGAAACCTGTAGCTTGTCCATGAGCCATTAGCGAGAAATGGAGCAACGAATCAACATCAAGTTCTGCTTTAAGTCGGGTAAAAGTGCATCATAAAGTCATGGTATGCTGAAAACTGTTTATGGAGATAAAGCAATGACAAAAAAAAATGTGTTTACGGTTGGTTCAAACATTTCCGTGATGGAAACGAATCTCTTAAAGATGTTCCTCGCAGTGGACGGTCCACAACCTCCAGGTCATCCGATAATGTGGAAAGAATTCGTGATATCGCGCGATCGACGACTGAATGTTCGCATGATGTCTGAATAACTATACATAAACCGTGAAACAATCCGCCAGATATTAGCGAGGTTACGGCCGAAGGTTTCACCTCTAAAACGTCGAACGTCGAAAGTCAAGCGCCGCTATCTTGTAAGCGGCGCTCGACGTTCGACGTTCACGTTTACGAAATGAAAACTTCGGCCACAATCTCGCTATTGACAATTGACTTAGGGAAGCGAACTCATATAGCTGCAGTAGTGAAGGAGTTTTTGGCAACGCGTGGAATTGTCGAGCTGAATCATCCGTCTTATTCACTTGATTTAACTCCGAGTTTTGTTTCCACGATTGAAGCTGTCGATGAAGGAACAGAAATTTGCAGACATTTCATACATCTTGGCGAACATGACATCCATCATGTAGGCGATACCAAAAGATTTTTCTAAAACTTTTCAGTATTTAATTAAACGAACGTTGTCAAAAGCGCATTGTATCTAGGGTGACTATTTTGAACGCCAGTAAAGTTTTGTTTTCCTTATGCAATGCAATAAGGAAATTTATTTATTATTATTTTTTAATCATTATTATTATTTTTTGGTGATTCACCGATCTTTATCATTACATCTTGTATATTCTAAATAAGAAATAAAAAAATCATAAAATAATTATAGAATAGGGTTGGTTTGGTGTGATGGGTTAAAATAACGCA
Source organism: Centruroides sculpturatus (assembly GCF_000671375.1). Lineage (NCBI taxonomy): Eukaryota > Metazoa > Arthropoda > Arachnida > Scorpiones > Buthidae > Centruroides > Centruroides sculpturatus. The sequence goes on along the minus strand of NW_019385447.1, from coordinate 124,490 downwards.
ACATAATGGTTATTTGCCGAAGTGGTACCTCCTGGAAAACTTTCTATGGGATAATGTTCCATTGATTTTATGGATACCATTAATGCAAAGAGGAAAATTAGACAATGAAAGCAAAATTATTAACAACTTTTCGTGATGGCAAATTAAAAATTAGTACTCGTATTTTTATTTCTGTAAAATTTCGGGGAAATCAACCACCTCTTTCCTCCTTAAACAAAGAGTATACAATAAATAATATTTCAGTAAATACATGATCCATGTATTTACTAGAATTAGACACGGAAAGAAAATCCGAGGAGCTTCACGCAGTCAACCCAGGACCAGTGTTTAATGGTTTTATCTACTCGGCCATTGGTGGATGGAAGTAAAGAATAGAAAAAATAATGTTCGAAAATTTCGAGAATTTATATTTCAAAGTCTTTGGGCTTTATCAGGGCCATGCCGTGCTATGATACAGAGAGGCAGCCGCATCAGGCTGCATCGTAAAGGGGCGGCATAAGCAGCATTTAAGGGGAGGCATTTCCAAGACTTGCACCATACTGAGAAAATCTACCGCACGTCCCGGGCTTTATAATAAGTAATGATAAATAATTAATTAATAATTTTTAGAATTAGAATGTAACGTTAACAAAATAAAAATTGATTGCTTTATCATTAAATTAATGTTAAAAATTTTCTAAAATTCTGTAGTTAATTTAGGTTTTACTGTCATCATTCTCAGTAAATCTAAACAAACTGAACAAATACTGATTTATAAATAAAAAAATAATAATATTCTCTAATTCAATTTTAAAATATACAATCTATTATCCATTTCTCAGCTTTTAAATAAGTAACTTTCCTCTTAGTAATTAATTTCCCAAAATAAACCGGGAAATTGATGAATATTCAAATTATTTATTAAAGTAAATGTAAAATAACTTCCTACAGAATAGAGATTAATCAAAAATTTTATTTTTATTTATTTTCTAATTTGCATTTTGAGTACTGATTTGCAAGAAGTCTTCAATTACAAATTGAAATGTTTGTATTATTTACTTTTAGTATATCATATTTTAAATATAAGTGTATATGTGAAACACTAACTAATATTAGAACGAATTAAAAGCGAATAAATGAATTATTTTGAGTTTTTTTTTAATTTTACTTTATCCACAATAAAACGTAATTATTATACAGTAATGATATAATCGCTTATCTCGCCTATAAATATAAATATTCTTGATCCCATTCAAACATTGGGAATACAATAAAAATATACCGGTATTATTAGTAAACAGCGCCGGTTTTAAAATCAGTTTGTTTCTAGGCAATATTTTGGCCCTCCAAAGTATTGCCCAGGGATCTAAGTATTGCCAAAAATTTAATATTCTGAACAAAATAGTAGGCTACAAAATGCCGTGCTTACGAATGTTTTATCGATGTTTGTTGCACGTTATTATCGATGGTGAAATATCAATGTGACATCGAACATCTCTATTCTCGAGTACATTCTTGGCTGTAGGTCTGTTTGTTTGGTTCAGTTATGGCAACGCAACACTTGAGCGATCTGCCTAGGGGGAATGCCTTCCGTGAGGTCTTTTTAAGGGTAACTGGCCCCTATTCAGGCGTTACAGACGTGGAGAAAACCCAGAAAACTCCAAGGGGCCAGCCCACGACCGAATTCCCAGTGTTCAGGGAACTGAACAGCTTGGCCACTGGTGGACCGGCTGTAGGTCTGATCTCCCCATTTTGATGAATACAAATACAGTAATGTTTTATGCATTGCAAACGAATAGTGATAGTGAATCATCATATGTAGCCGTTAAGAGAAGGAAAAGTTCTTTGCTTATTTATTCCTCGTTCATTATTATTATTGTCATGTTTTCATAGCGACGGGTGAGCAGCCGTTTTTCCTGGCTCTCCTGGGCAATTTAATTGCCTATTCTGCTTATAATTAGTAAAACAGAAAAAAATAGTAAACCTTACAAAACTAGCTCTTCGTCATTTCCTGGATTATATGAATTTAATAAATCAACACTTATAAAAAATTTATATAAATTAATTGCGATGGCAATTTCATTAAAAATTTAGCCTAGAGCAGTCTTGTGGCCCACGCCCCACAAGAGGGCAATTCGATTATTAAGGGGGCAATTTGAAAATGAGTTGTTGACCTTTTTTTTTAGGCATCAGAATTTTTCATCGAGCTATTTGGACTTGAGTAGCTAATATTGGAAGATTAATCGTGGGCCACATAAATTCATTAGAGAGGCCGTATGTTGGCCATGCCTGGTATAGCCACTGTATATGTTAGGGGGCATGAGAATTTTAGAAAGGCTTAGATGGGGCATAGCACAAAAAAGGTTGGAAAACACTGGCCTAGAGGATCGAACTCCTATTCCGATTCCAACACGTTGTTCTAAGTGGTGATGTGAAACATGTTACTTCTGATAAATGACCCTCACCATTCGGAACCACTTTGATAGAACTCACAATAGTATTATAAAGTCCTCTACACTCTTACTGTCTGAGGAAAAAAGAGTTAAAAGTCACCCTTATAGTTTCCTAAGTATCTTGTAATTTAAATAGGATATTAAAATAAAATTAGATTAATGTATAAAATAAGTTTCGTTTTCTGGCACAATATGTTTTTGAATTGTTAAATTTTATAGTTATACACGACGTCGGTACATTAAATTCTTAAATAACTGTATGGAATGAATAATGATTACCTTACATTTCTGAGCTTATGCTTCTGGTAAACGAGTAGAAGGTTCTCAACATGTAGGTTATGTATGACTCGCTTAATCTCATCACTATGTTCTATTTTATTAGCAATATTCAATTCATATTAATCGTACGCCCTTGTTAATTAGTTAGATATCCAAATTTTGCAATTTATTAAACGAGAAAAGCATCTGAAATCACAAGTAGCTTGTATGTTTTTCTTTTTCGATTAGTGTACTTGTCACCATAAAGTCTGGGTTTTCCTATTCCTATTTTAGTGCAGTCAATCACACCAATTGCAGTTGAAAAGCGGTATTCATTTTGTCATAACTGTTTTGCTTCCATGACAAAATTATTTTTTGTAGGAAATTTTATCCAACGATCAAACTGAATTTTCTCACAGTTTGCTATACTGTTGACTGCTCTACATCAAGTTCTTCTCCTATGTCTTTTTGGAATCCAGGATCAGCTAAATATCTAAAATATATTTTCATTTTTTGTAAAAAAGTTAGCGCACCACAGCATGATTCAGTTGTCACACTTTTTCAAACCTAAATAATGCTTTGAAATCACTGACTTGTGGAGAAGAACAAAGTTTATAATATTTAACATACCTTAGATTAACTACTTCAGTCATGGTTAAACATTAACAGAGAATAAACTTAGATAAAAGCAATAACAAACCACACATCTGGCAGTTGAGTTTACGTCTAACTAGATGCATGTATTTTGAAGGATATGCTTATAATTCGAAGTAAATGCTTAAAGCAAAACCTTCATTCAAAAGCATTTGCTTCATGCTCATAAATATAAGATTTTGCTTCTATTTTTATTCATATGGCTCAATATGAAATTCATTTCAGAATTCGTGAAACTCTTCTGAAATTCTTGTTCTTTAATTAATTAATGAAACAAAGGTTTTGTTTCATTAAATTTCGTTTTAATCAAATTAATTTTTTTTTCTGTTCCTTATTTTATTTAAAATAATATCTACGAAATGTATGTTAAGCAATTTGATTATATAGGACTGTATTCAAAGCATTTATGGTTCAAATACTCGGTGTGAGCTATTGATTTGATAAAAAAAAAAACTTGTTTTTGTAAAACTAGCTAAGTATTTTGTTGATTAATAAAAAAAATAAAGTGCTGTTGATTATATTAACAAATGGACAAAGACGGCTTCTCAATATATGTCGAATGATCAAACATCAAAGAAAAGAAAAAGCTGGCAAGGGGGTCTTTTCTTGCACGACTTTCCCCATCACACGAATAGGTTAAGGGAAAAAGTATATGTGGCGCCATCTGTCATAAAACTTTATTAAAAAATGATTTTAAAAAAATATGAATTACGTATTATAAAGGACAAAAACCTGAATTTTGGGAGATGGGTTGAATTAAAAAAATTATAAATACTACTAATCAGGGCATGCCGTGACATTTGATGATAGGGAAGCTGTGTTTCTGTAAGAAGCCTACATCCAGGGCAATCAGTCAATTGTGCGTAGTCAATTGTGTGTGTCAGTGATAGTCTAGGGCACGGGTTCCCAACCTATGGGTCGCGACCCAGAAGAGGGTCGCGACGGGCTTTCTGTAGGGTCGCCAACTTATACAGTTAACTAAAAAAAATGTTCACTGTAATGCAGTTTTTATTTTTAATGGTGTCTTGAAATTTGAATAATTTGATATACAGTAACACGGGTTCCTATAGTTCGGATTCCTATATGACGGCGAAAAAATTGCGACGGTGTCCGTACAAACATGGTAAAAAAAACTCCTATAATTCGGTAAAACGTCATCGGGCAGCCAAACTACTTTCCGCCGTCCAGCACCACGCTACGGAGAGTTTAGGCGAGTAAGTTGAGTTTACTATCGTCTGTACAGTATGTAAATTAGGTACCGTAAGTCTAATACAGCACTAATTTTATACATTTCTTGTGAAAGAAACATTTCTTATTCAACGGCCAGCCATAAAAATTATTTATATTAATGATGTCTCCAAAGTTCAACGAAGTTTTCGCAGAAAAATAATTTATCAGAAAACGCGGCCGCCGTTTGGTGCGCTGCTCCGCGACGAAAACAAGCTTAAGNGTTGGTGCTCTGTAAAGTGCATGTGCAAATCTGGCTTTTTGGAATCTGACAATACAGAGATTCCACTCTGCCACTAATATTCGAATATACAATAGCAATCTTATTATTTTTTTTTTTTTCACGTGTAGTATAGAAATTTGTAATAAGATACATAATGCAGTTATAATAAAATATTGTGCGATTATTTTCATATAATTAAAATTAATATGTATTTATTTTTTATAAAATACAAGGGAAGCGGCACTTCCACTGCTTCTAATGACGACATGCCACTGCTACTAATGAGTAAAATTAAGTCTGCCACCATTCGCGTATAATTCCCTACTTCTCTATCTTTCCTTCCCTTTGACATATAATATCAAAACAATAGCATCAATACCTCATGTATAGAAGTAATTTGCGCCAAATCTCTAGGATCCCGCAATAAAAATCAAAATACAGGCCAAAACATGCACACGCACACGATTCTGCTGTCTCCCTTTTTAAATTACACGTCAAAAAGGGGCAAAATTATGTTTCCTTTTGTCACTTTAACAGCCAGAAAAGGAATAAATTAAAATACAAGAACCTGGAAAATATAATTATCATGATAAACGGTTAACATTATAAATTTGTTATGTTAGAAAATACCGTACAGTGAAACTTCCATTAATGAACATCTGTACTTAATTAATGGACATTTTTACAATCCCCAGACCTTTCAAATAGGACATCTATTCCTCTAAATAGTGGACACTCTAAATAATGGACACCGTTGACTTTAACCAACCTTACAAAAACATTGTTTCGCCTTCAATATTCTGAAAGAATTAATTACGTACGAAATATTTTAAAACTAAAAAGAATAGATTCAAATACTCTTTCAGAGTATCGTAAGCATCGAATAAAGACGCTGAAAATAGGAATGGGGAGGAGCCAGGAAAGGTAAATAAACAAATTAAACTGTTTAAAAGTATTTATATGATGTTTAATAACACTAAATAATTATTTTTTTACTATAATTAGCGTCGTGTTAACTCCGAGAAACAGTAGGAAAGTTCAAATGCGGTTTTCTTGTTTTCACGACATACTTCTGTTAAGAGAAGTAGTGGCTATAAATCCCTATGCATATGAAAATCCGAAAGATGCTTGGAAAAGTATATCGGAAAATTTACGGACGTTTTACACTTCACATTACATTAAAAATATTAAATAATTTTTGGATTAAAATCGTCTGTTTCTTTACAATGTTATTTATAAATGCTTAAATAATCGTTATTTTAATAAAATAAATCATAATTTTAACCCCAAACACGAAAAAAAATGAAGACGTTTAAGCCGATCGTGTACTCACCAAGCTACAGGTAGCAAACGCCAACATCGACGGTCCAGAACTGCCAGATGGCGGCGCTCACTCGTTAGCCGTACACGTTTTGGGCTAAATACGTGTGCCTCAACCTCTCTAGTATCTTGTAAGAATTTGAACCATTTTATTTCATATCTTCGTCCACCTACGATTCGGACCGATTGAATTGAGCATGGAATAGTGTTACCATCCGGACAGTCCGGGAATCGACTCGCCGTCCGGGGGATATCATGTGCAACCTGCCGACCTTTTTTTTTTTTATTTTTGCTTGTACGATCTATTCGTATATATACACTTCCAATATCCAATAGAGCTAGATCACTTATTCCTATCCAAGTCTCCCTAGTCGCTAACTGTAACTGGTTTAGAACCAGCATGCACTGCACATTATTCTTCGCATTGCAAAATGACATTCCGTCAGGAACTTCTGTTCGAACAAACCTCACCTGCCGTCCGGGTCAGAGATTTTAAAAAGGTGGCAACACTAGCACGGAATTTTTCATTACTTATTCTTGACAAAACTGAATTTTAGTCTTTTAAATTGAGATACCTAAATAAGGTGGCGAAATTTTCCCTCGCCCCGGGCGGCTGACACCAATGCTATACCACTGCTACGAGTGGCTAATGGATGGAATCGAAGACGGTTGCAGAGCGTGGATACAGGCGGACTGACAAATCCCCAGGGTGGCGATACCGGTCAATGTCAAATACCTCTTTTGTTGCATCACTAGTATATCTCAAAGGACGCAACAGGGCTGTTGTAGATTTTAAACGTTTCTCACCATAGCTGTAAAAATCAAAATATGTTAAACTTAATAGTCATTTGTTTTCTAACTAATTCGTTTTAGGACCAAGTGTCCTCAGAAATTTCCAAAATTTACAACTTTTCGGTCAATCTCGTTGAAGTGGAAAAATTTCTGTCTTTATTACATTAATAATATGAAGAAATCAGTCTCCACTGTACTTGGCTAAAGATGGTTCGGTTAAGCTTTTGTTTAAGTAAAATTTTGGCTCTTTCATCAGGGTTTTGTTTATGTCCCCAATTCTCTAATCGCTTAATTATTTAACCACTTAAGTAGAATCAAGTCGAAACCAGTTACTTTGTACTAGAATATTTGTAGTCTTGGGAAAAAAATGGAAAGACAAATTTTTATGACAAACAGATACATAAATTGTAAATTTAAGGAAAATAAATTCTAGAGCTTTTTCTGTATCTCGTGCATCACTCTCATTCATTAAATTTAGTTGTAAATGATGCTGTAGAAATAACAGTTAATTTTTTAACATTATACAAGAATTGTACTCGATTTTTCTACATCCCCTTAGAGATGGGATATACGAAATCGTAATAGCACTGGTTTAACATTGAAATCCGCGAGTAATATAAAATCGGAAAGCGGAATAAATATATCAAATATTTTAATGGATTTTTTTAACTCCTGTCAACTATACAGAACTATTGTAAAAACATACCAGTAAATTCTTATCGATTGGGTTAAGTTATAAATCTATTCATTATTCACGTAATCGAAATATCTAGTGGGCAGGCGGCTAACAGCCCAGAACTGGTCCCGGATGGAATTGGAAGCATTATATGTGTAGCATCAACCTAAGATTGTAGGCTTCTACCGGCTAAACCAAGCGAGGTTGGTGCTCTGTAAAGTGCATGTGCAAATCTGGCTTTTTGGAATCTGACAATACAGAGATTCCACTCTGCCACTAATATTCGAATATACAATAGCAATCTTATTATTTTTTTTTTTTTCACGTGTAGTATAGAAATTTGTAATAAGATACATAATGCAGTTATAATAAAATATTGTGCGATTATTTTCATATAATTAAAATTAATATGTATTTATTTTTTATAAAATACAAGGGAAGCGGCACTTCCACTGCTTCTAATGACGACATGCCACTGCTACTAATGAGTAAAATTAAGTCTGCCACCATTCGCGTATAATTCCCTACTTCTCTATCTTTCCTTCCCTTTGACATATAATATCAAAACAATAGCATCAATACCTCATGTATAGAAGTAATTTGCGCCAAATCTCTAGGATCCCGCAATAAAAATCAAAATACAGGCCAAAACATGCACACGCACACGATTCTGCTGTCTCCCTTTTTAAATTACACGTCAAAAAGGGGCAAAATTATGTTTCCTTTTGTCACTTTAACAGCCAGAAAAGGAATAAATTAAAATACAAGAACCTGGAAAATATAATTATCATGATAAACGGTTAACATTATAAATTTGTTATGTTAGAAAATACCGTACAGTGAAACTTCCATTAATGAACATCTGTACTTAATTAATGGACATTTTTACAATCCCCAGACCTTTCAAATAGGACATCTATTCCTCTAAATAGTGGACACTCTAAATAATGGACACCGTTGACTTTAACCAACCTTACAAAAACATTGTTTCGCCTTCAATATTCTGAAAGAATTAATTACGTACGAAATATTTTAAAACTAAAAAGAATAGATTCAAATACTCTTTCAGAGTATCGTAAGCATCGAATAAAGACGCTGAAAATAGGAATGGGGAGGAGGGTAGGTTGTAAAAAGCCAAATAATACTCTATCTGTTAGAAAACACTAATCTGGTTAAGTTGTCAATCATCATTTATAGTCATACATATTAATGTCATTAAACTTGTCTTATTGTTGAACTTAAGCTAAAGCTTCATATCTCCCCACGAATTAACAATTATACAAACATAAATATAATAAACAACTGGATAAAATTTAAAATAGTTTTCATTTTTAATTTTTAAAAACCCGTTTTAATATTTTAATTTAAAACAAGATAAATTAAGAAATAACGTGACTTCTGGTCTAAAGCGTTAGTTCGTATATAGTTCATTGGAGCCTCCTGCCAGTACTCTGTTGGCATCAGATCACAACCTTTATTTAACTCAGTTATTGATATTAGAGGACAGACTGACAGCCAACAGTGAAAATTTATTGCTTTAATAATTTTTTTCAAATTACAGCCCAAAAAATTGACTTATTGCATAAATTTTCATATCAGATGTAAAATATGGGTTATAAACACCAAAACATTTACTTAACAGGACAACATTTATTAGTTAAAAAATAGGTAAATTTTGGACGTGCTCAAAGTTCCATAATATATAGAGTTTTTATTCAAGAACGTTTTACATAAAGCCATTTTAATTATATATAGAATAACAACAAGTCAGGTATTGATATGAGTTATGACAATGAATAACGAAATCGGTTTCCAACAAATTTCTACATAAACTTTCCTTTGTATATTCAAACAGAAAATTGCAATTAGAAAATTTCAGCAAACTCGAAAATATTAAAATTTTGTTTTAAAAAGATGCAGGTGCTAAAAATATCGAAATCGATGGGTGTTACTTTTTTTAAATATAATTATAAAATTCAAAGAGAATAACGTCTGAATATGAATATTGTAATGTTTTTTAGTCCAAACTTTTTGGAAATTGGAAAAACAATTTTAATTTAAAACCAGTTTTGCCTACATCTTTCAATCATTATACATCAATAGAAATTAAAAATAATATTCCTTTGAAATTTCTAAGTGAATATTCTAATGTACTTTTAGATCTTGGTTTTGAATGAATTTTGGTGGACATAATTAACATTCACAGGGCTTTTGTCTATTGTGGGTCCTAAAGTGTTTAATTAAATGCGCTTTTTGTCTAAACTTCTGTTTACACTCGTCACAACTGTATGGCTTTTCTCCAGTATGGATCCGAAAGTGAGCAAGTAAGTTTCCCTTTTGTCTGAACTTCTGTTTACACTCGTTACAACTGTATGGCTTTTCTCCAGTATGGATCCGAAGATGTTCAGTTAAGTTTCCCTTTTGTCTAAACGTCTGTTTACACTCGTTACAACTGTATGGCTTTTCTCCAGTATGGATCCGAAGATGTTCAGTTAAGTTTCCCTTTTGTCTAAACTTCTGTTTACACTCGTTACAACTGTATGGCTTTTCTCCAGTATGGGTCCGAAGATGTTCAGTTAAGTTTCCCTTTTGTCTAAACGTCTGTTTACACTCGTTACAACTGTATGGCTTTTCTCCAGTATGGATTCTTTCATGAGTTTGCAAACTTTGTCTAGTTGCAAAATTCTTCTTACAGTGTTTACATAAAAGTTTCTTTTGATTCCTTTTATCTGCAATTAAAAAAATTGTTTTAAATAATATTTTATCCATATACAATAAAAAATTTCTTAAATAAAAACAATAATTAAATCAATAATAATATTTAACCAAATAATAATTTTTATATCTAAAAACAAATTTCTGCATCAAAACACAAAAACTAATTTTAGAAATAATAAAGTTCGAGTGTATATGTTTTATGCCACTAATATATTAAATCACAGTTCACGACATATTTAAAGTCACTAATATATTAAATCACAATTCACGACATATTTAAAGTACACAATTTCTGTAAAAAACAGTTTTCAAGTGTTTTATATCGTAATGAATTTTCTTTTTTGTATCGTTGCAGTAGACCTTTTGCTTCTTTCATGTTTTTAAATGAAGAGCACTGAAGTAAAGCAGTATTTCTAATATTCAAGTTTTTCTTTAATCTTGGAAAATATTTTCTTCTAAATCTTGTGTTTCATCCAAAGAACAACTGAAAGTAATAACAACATACGTGAGATAAATTATATAAAATTTAATTTTACATGACTTTTAATATTAGAATGTATAATTCATATTCTTATTTATTCCTATTGTTAAATGCAAAGTTGTATAATATGTTATATTCAGATAAAAAGAATATTGATTTTTTATAAGAATTGTGTTAAGTATACTCCCTCATAACTCCCTTCTCCATAAGAGGAAATCACAACGTTGGAACGTATAAAATTCAAATTGTTAAGACTGAATCATGGATTTCATTGTTGCAAGATTGAATTTCGTTCTTCTCATTTTTAGTTTGTTTTCCGTATTTCCAGATTGAAAATTAGCTAAATAGAAAAATAAAATAAAACGACCTTAAATATCAGAAAAACTCATATTCAATGTATATTGATTGTACAGTGATTAAAATTCCTATTCTCTACGCTAAATCTTTTAATATATATAAATTCTCTTTTTAAATTATTTGATATTTGCAGATTTAATAAAATACCAATGAACTTTTAAAAAATATATTTTGGTAATTTAAAATTTTTTGTGAAGAGTCAATAGTGAATTTTTTAAATTCTTCTAAAATCATGTCTATACCAAAAATATCTATACAGAATGTAAATGGTATGTAAAAAAATAAGTCTAAACTGGAATAAAACTACATTTTGTTATTGTAAAAGTTTACATTGATTAACTACTTGTAATATGAAACATAAAAGATTACGAGTAGTTCAAGCTTGTAATATTTTCAGTCGACTGCAAATTTAACAACTTGGCTCTGTTGGTAGAACTGTGAACAGAATATCTATTGGCACATGTTTTTCCTTAAACATGGAGAAGGAAGTGTTATGGTTTGGGCATAAACGGCAGCCTATGGAGATGGAAGACACGTGTTTAATGATGGAAATATGTATGGAGAATGTCCATATATGATCAGAAAATTGGCAAACACCACAGAAAAACTATTAATGGACAATCACTGCCAAACAAATTCAACGCTGTGCTGGAGTGGAGTGAAGAGACAATCCATCAAGATATTGAAATATTCAATCTTTTGGTCAATCAATTGAAATATTCAATCTTATAACTAAATTTTAAATTGAAATAAATGTGATATGTTCCATGACCATTTGTTACGTCGATTTTGTTTCTGTACTTTTCTACTCTAAATTAGAATCATTAAGTGAAATAAATATGTTATTATTTCGTTTTCAAAGACAAGAAATAATATAAGATTTATATAAATATCAGAAAATTAAAAGTTCTAATTACATTTCTTTCTGAATTCGCTTAATGACAGTCACTGCATATTTCCAAACGAATTTGAAAAAAGAAAATTGGAATGACAATTAAAAGTAAATATCAAAACGAATGGTAAAACCTTAAACATAAAAAATTACGAGGTTTGCCTAAAATTGTTATTATTTTAAACTTGTATAGTTACTCGGGAAAATTATTTTGATATTTAAAGTGATGAAAATAAATGACTTTAACTTATTTCATATAAAGTCAAAGTTGCATTTGAATTAAGTAAGAATGCATATTAAATTGGAAGTAATGAGTTAGAGTCAACTTGAAAATATTTAATAAGAATGTTAAATTTCGTCTTCAAAATGAAAAAATGCAGCAACCAGTTGATTAACTTTCTTGGCAACAATTTGTGGCGCCATCTGTTACGATATTGTCTTAAAAATAACTTTTTATACTTTTAATTATAATAAAATGGCAAAAAAAATAATTTTGAGGGTAGGCTTGGTGTTATAAAAAAATTGGAAATGTCGATAACGAGTAAAATTGTCATTAAGTGTGACCCTATTCGAGATATGACACTCTTTCCCCTTTAACCACCAAAATTTAATAGCGTTAATCCCCTAATACAGAAACCTCCCTGCAAACTTTCAGAAATCTTCGACAATAAGAACAAGCGTTATTAAACTTCAAACAGGGTGAACAAAATTTACTTAGAATTTTTACCCCCCTTCCCTTCTTGTTCCAGTTTGTCCAAGATTCTGTAACCTTCTCCCATCTTTGGACGTCCAACGAAACTCAACACCCCCTTCAAAATCTTTATCACTATATGAATAATAGATACCATAAGTATAAACAAAACATACAAGAAATTCTGAAATTACCATATGACAAAGTCGCTAAATCCTGAAGAAATTCGCTATAAGGAAATTTCATTACATACAGCATTCATACTTTCTGGTAAATAAAATAGCGAAAAAATTACGTTAAAATACTATTTTATGTACTTTAAGTGAATACAAACGTAATTTTAATTTTAAGCAAGTTTACATTTAATTGTTAAAATACAAGTTATTTTAATTACATTTTCATAAAATGATTTGTAATTTTTCGTTACAGTGAACAATTAAAACGTGTTCTCTTCGTAATATGCTTCACACTTATTTAAGAACATTAAAAATGCCCCATCTACATCGACATAAACACAGGTTCTAGCACGTTTTGCTGTAGGTCTTGCTTCATTGACTATTTGTTATTATGGTTGATAATATACTCACAGGAATTCCAAATTTTGCTGCAATGTCTCTCTTTTTTAGCATTTATCAAATTCCCGCAACACAGCTTTTTAGTAATGCTTAAACACTTTTGCTTTGACATTTTTGTATTATAGTATAAGAACCATCCAAACTCAAGCCTGAAGTTTAATTAAAATTGAAAAGTTGCATTTCACTTTCTCATATTTCTGACAGCTCCGACAGACAGATTTAGGAAAGTTCCTTTAAACTTAACATAGCATTCAACACTGTCTTGCAAGCATGGACGTCCACAAGCAAGATGGCAAACGGAACTGCTGCCGGTGGGTTCGACATTTGACGGCAAATATCTCACAAATGGTCGGCCGTCGGATTTTTCTTTATTCTTTCACGATAAATATCATTAGAACGTCTGATCATCGTGCTGCACTGTCTGTTAATTAAACACGCGATAGGCCTAACAGAGCCTACAGCCTACTTCCAGGCGCTATGGGGAGTGACTCGTCATAGCACCTGGAAGTAGGCTATAGACTGAATTCAGAGATATATCACATCTGGTTAGATTTACCCTAGGTATCCAAGATAGCGGCCCATCCGGTAACCTCGACGGCACGTGCGTTTACAAATGAAATGTAGATAGCGCTTATCATACTGACAGTTTCGTATGCAAACTTTCTTCAAAAATTTCCACTCGAACAATATGAGGAATTATGCAAATTTTGAGTTCGGTTACGGTGTAGACCAGGAGTGGCGAACAGCTTTTGCCCCTGGGCCGAATTGGAAAGAAAACTTTTTCCATGGGCCGAACCAGAGGCTGCCCTAGGAAGATTTTGAGATGGTGCGAGATCTCATTATGGTGTCACCCGATAGAGACTAAATTGTATATAGAGATTACAGAAACATTTTTCACATTATCATGCTTTATCAACATTCTATGCTGTACTTAAGAGATTTGTAATGGAGATCTGGCCCGCAGGCCGTATGTTGGCCATGTCTGACCTAGGTGATGTTATATTTGTATGCCGAAGCGGCGAGCGAAGTGAGGCGCGAGGCTGCAATTCCCCATAAACTTATACTTGCACTCCAGGCAAATCCTGTTCGAACCACTGATGTATCCAATCTCGTAATTCACTACCTCCGGTTATCAATGGTTTTCAGGTAGTATGGTGAATTTTATTTTTCGTCTCCGATCCAAAAGTAGGAAATGAAACCAAAAGGCACGGGAAAAAGTAAGTAGAAAATTTACATTAAAAAAAAAAAAAAGTTTAAATATAGACGCGTTTTGGTTGTTGTCGACAGTCGCCATCTTGTTTGCATATGTGCATGCGAAAACAAGATGGCGACCGGAAGCATCGACCGAATTGGCGCCCGCTGCCATCTTGGATACGTAGCGTAAACCTAACCCTAAATGGAAACGCAATCGAACTAGTGATTCCACTCTAAAGTTTCGGAAATCAGAAGATTCCGCTCGCAATAAACCCTACACATTTAAAATTTTTGTTTTAATTATTATAAAAAAATGTTTTATTGATAAATATTAATTATTTTAGTTAATTATAATATGGATATACGTAATTCATAGCGAGAGTACTGCTGGTTGATATTTTTAACCATAAAATTAAAAGAAGGAAATCGAAACCAAAACATCTATTATTTACATTTTGGTGTGAAGTAAAATCTTAATACTACTTTAAAACAAATAAAACTATTTCAAACTACATAATGTTGACATTAAAATTATTAAAATAAAATTTATTGTTAAATATTTTTAAAAAATAAATACATTATTATTAAAACGAAAATAAAACATCCAAGATTACCTCCAAAAGCTCCAAATCTTGGAAAAAAATCCCTTAGAATGGAATCGAACTATACCGTCATTCATGGACAGTAACAAACTCCGTACAATCAGCGTTTAAATATGCAAATTTTAAAGAGTAGGTAACATTCGCCAAAGAGATCTCGTACGAGGAGCGGAAGTATGACATAGGGAGATTGTAGGATTGTAAAATTTAACCGAAAAAAATTTGAATATAATCTACTTTTAACGTATGGGAAAAAAATATATACAGTGCGTGATCGGTTAACAAACATAATCTGTTCCAAGAATTTGTTCGTTAATTAACCGATTATCGATTTACCATAGGTTTTAATGGAAATTTAATTACTGTAATTCGTTCTGGAGACCCCAAAAATAAAAAATATATACTTTCTTACTACGTTTATTTATATGTAATAATAAAAATATGTACATACACAGTCTTGCATTTTTATTAGTCATGTCTTTTCCGTTTGAAAGGGTTAAAGAATTTGTTTAATGTCGATTGCTTTTCTCTCTTCTTCAGGATTTTTCGGAAGTACAGTGGAACCTCGGTATACGACCTTAATCCGTTCCTGGTGTTTGGACTTATACCGAATAGGACGTATACCAAACCAACCTTTTCCATNTAATAGAAATTAATATGTATTTATTTTTTATAAAATACAAGGGAAGCGGCACTTCCACTGCTTCTAATGACGACATGCCACTGCTACTAATGAGTAAAATTAAGTCTGCCACCATTCGCGTATAATTCCCTACTTCTCTATCTTTCCTTCCCTTTGACATATAATATCAAAACAATAGCATCAATACCTCATGTATAGAAGTAATTTGCGCCAAATCTCTAGGATCCCGCAATAAAAATCAAAATACAGGCCAAAACATGCACACGCACACGATTCTGCTGTCTCCCTTTTTAAATTACACGTCAAAAAGGGGCAAAATTATGTTTCCTTTTGTCACTTTAACAGCCAGAAAAGGAATAAATTAAAATACAAGAACCTGGAAAATATAATTATCATGATAAACGGTTAACATTATAAATTTGTTATGTTAGAAAATACCGTACAGTGAAACTTCCATTAATGAACATCTGTACTTAATTAATGGACATTTTTACAATCCCCAGACCTTTCAAATAGGACATCTATTCCTCTAAATAGTGGACACTCTAAATAATGGACACCGTTGACTTTAACCAACCTTACAAAAACATTGTTTCGCCTTCAATATTCTGAAAGAATTAATTACGTACGAAATATTTTAAAACTAAAAAGAATAGATTCAAATACTCTTTCAGAGTATCGTAAGCATCGAATAAAGACGCTGAAAATAGGAATGGGGAGGAGGGCAGGTTGTAAAAAGCCAAATAATACTCTATCTGTTAGAAAACACTAATCTGGTTAAGTTGTCAATCATCATTTATAGTCATACATATTAATGTCATTAAACTTGTCTTATTGTTGAACTTAAGCTAAAGCTTCATATCTCCCCACGAATTAACAATTATACAAACATAAATATAATAAACAACTGGATAAAATTTAAAATAGTTTTCATTTTTAATTTTTAAAAACCCGTTTTAATATTTTAATTTAAAACAAGATAAATTAAGAAATAACGTGACTTCTGGTCTAAAGCGTTAGTTCGTATATAGTTCATTGGAGCCTCCTGCCAGTACTCTGTTGGCATCAGATCACAACCTTTATTTAACTCAGTTATTGATATTAGAGGACAGACTGACAGCCAACAGTGAAAATTTATTGCTTTAATAATTTTTTTCAAATTACAGCCCAAAAAATTGACTTATTGCATAAATTTTCATATCAGATGTAAAATATGGGTTATAAACACCAAAACATTTACTTAACAGGACAACACTTATTAGTTAAAAAATAGGTAAATTTTGGACGTGCTCAAAGTTCCATAATATATAGAGTTTTTATTCAAGAACGTTTTACATAAAGCCATTTTAATTATATATAGAATAACAACAAGTCAGGTATTGATATGAGTTATGACAATGAATAACGAAATCGGTTTCCAACAAATTTCTACATAAACTTTCCTTTGTATATTCAAACAGAAAATTGCAATTAGAAAATTTCAGCAAATTCGAAAATATTAAAATTTTGTTTTAAAAAGATGCAGGTGCTAAAAATATCGAAATCGACGGGTGTTACTTTTTTTTAAATATAATTATAGAATTCGAAGAGAATAACGTCTGAATATGAATATTGTAATGTTTTTTAGTCCAAACTTTTTGGAAATTGGAAAAACAATTTTAATTTAAAACCAGTTTTGCCTACATTTTTCAATCATTATACATCAATAGAAATTAAAAATAATATTCCTTTGAAATTTCTAAGTGAATATTCTAATGTACTTTTAGATCTTGGTTTTGAATGAATTTTGGTGGACATAATTAACATTCACAGGGCTTTTGTCTATTGTGGGTCCTAAAGTGTTTAATTAAATGCGCTTTTTGTCTAAACTTCTGTTTACACTCGTCACAACTGTATGGCTTTTCTCCAGTATGGATCCGAAAGTGAGCAAGTAAGTTTCCCTTTTGTCTGAACTTCTGTTTACACTCGTTACAACTGTATGGCTTTTCTCCAGTATGGATCCGAAGATGTTCAGTTAAGTTTCCCTTTTGTCTAAACGTCTGTTTACACTCGTTACAACTGTATGGCTTTTCTCCAGTATGGGTCCGAAGATGTTCAGTTAAGTTTCCCTTTTGTCTAAACGTCTGTTTACACTCGTTACAACTGTATGGCTTTTCTCCAGTATGGATTCTTTCATGAGTTTGCAAACTTTGTCTAGTTGCAAAATTCTTCTTACAGTGTTTACATAAAAGTTTCTTTTGATTCCTTTTATCTGCAATTAAAAAAATTGTTTTAAATAATATTTTATCCATATACAATAAAAAATTTCTTAAATAAAAACAATAATTAAATCAATAATAATATTTAACCAAATAATAATTTTTATATCTAAAAACAAATTTCTGCATCAAAACACAAAAACTAATTTTAGAAATAATAAAGTTCGAGTGTATATGTTTTATGCCACTAATATATTAAATCACAGTTCACGACATATTTAAAGTCACTAATATATTAAATCACAATTCACGACATATTTAAAGTACACAATTTCTGTAAAAAACAGTTTTCAAGTGTTTTATATCGTAATGAATTTTCTTTTTTGTATCGTTGCAGTAGACCTTTTGCTTCTTTCATGTTTTTAAATGAAGAGCACTGAAGTAAAGCAGTATTTCTAATATTCAAGTTTTTCTTTAATCTTGGAAAATATTTTCTTCTAAATCTTGTGTTTCATCCAAAGAACAACTGAAAGTAATAACAACATACGTGAGATAAATTATATAAAATTTAATTTTACATGACTTTTAATATTAGAATGTATAATTCATATTCTTATTTATTCCTATTGTTAAATGCAAAGTTGTATAATATGTTATATTCAGATAAAAAGAATATTGATTTTTTATAAGAATTGTGTTAAGTATACTCCCTCATAACTCCCTTCTCCATAAGAGGAAATCACAACGTTGGAACGTATAAAATTCAAATTGTTAAGACTGAATCATGGATTTCATTGTTGCAAGATTGAATTTCGTTCTTCTCATTTTTAGTTTGTTTTCCGTATTTCCAGATTGAAAATTAGCTAAATAGAAAAATAAAATAAAACGACCTTAAATATCAGAAAAACTCATATTCAATGTATATTGATTGTACAGTGATTAAAATTCCTATTCTCTACGCTAAATCTTTTAATATATATAAATTCTCTTTTTAAATTATTTGATATTTGCAGATTTAATAAAATACCAATGAACTTTTAAAAAATATATTTTGGTAATTTAAAATTTTTTGTGAAGAGTCAATAGTGAATTTTTTAAATTCTTCTAAAATCATGTCTATACCAAAAATATCTATACAGAATGTAAATGGTATGTAAAAAAATAAGTCTAAACTGGAATAAAACTACATTTTGTTATTGTAAAAGTTTACATTGATTAACTACTTGTAATATGAAACATAAAAGATTACGAGTAGTTCAAGCTTGTAATATTTTCAGTCGACTGCAAATTTAACAACTTGGCTCTGTTGGTAGAACTGTGAACAGAATATCTATTGGCACATGTTTTTCCTTAAACATGGAGAAGGAAGTGTTATGGTTTGGGCATAAACGGCAGCCTATGGAGATGGAAGACACGTGTTTAATGATGGAAATATGTATGGAGAATGTCCATATATGATCAGAAAATTGGCAAACACCACAGAAAAACTATTAATGGACAATCACTGCCAAACAAATTCAACGCTGTGCTGGAGTGGAGTGAAGAGACAATCCATCAAGATATTGAAATATTCAATCTTTTGGTCAATCAATTGAAATATTCAATCTTATAACTAAATTTTAAATTGAAATAAATGTGATATGTTCCATGACCATTTGTTACGTCGATTTTGTTTCTGTACTTTTCTACTCTAAATTAGAATCATTAAGTGAAATAAATATGTTATTATTTCGTTTTCAAAGACAAGAAATAATATAAGATTTATATAAATATCAGAAAATTAAAAGTTCTAATTACATTTCTTTCTGAATTCGCTTAATGACAGTCACTGCATATTTCCAAACGAATTTGAAAAAAGAAAATTGGAATGACAATTAAAAGTAAATATCAAAACGAATGGTAAAACCTTAAACATAAAAAATTACGAGGTTTGCCTAAAATTGTTATTATTTTAAACTTGTATAGTTACTCGGGAAAATTATTTTGATATTTAAAGTGATGAAAATAAATGACTTTAACTTATTTCATATAAAGTCAAAGTTGCATTTGAATTAAGTAAGAATGCATATTAAATTGGAAGTAATGAGTTAGAGTCAACTTGAAAATATTTAATAAGAATGTTAAATTTCGTCTTCAAAATGAAAAAATGCAGCAACCAGTTGATTAACTTTCTTGGCAACAATTTGTGGCGCCATCTGTTACGATATTGTCTTAAAAATAACTTTTTATACTTTTAATTATAATAAAATGGCAAAAAAAATAATTTTGAGGGTAGGCTTGGTGTTATAAAAAAATTGGAAATGTCGATAACGAGTAAAATTGTCATTAAGTGTGACCCTATTCGAGATATGACACTCTTTCCCCTTTAACCACCAAAATTTAATAGCGTTAATCCCCTAATACAGAAACCTCCCTGCAAACTTTCAGAAATCTTCGACAATAAGAACAAGCGTTATTAAACTTCAAACAGGGTGAACAAAATTTACTTAGAATTTTTACCCCCCTTCCCTTCTTGTTCCAGTTTGTCCAAGATTCTGTAACCTTCTCCCATCTTTGGACGTCCAACGAAACTCAACACCCCCTTCAAAATCTTTATCACTATATGAATAATAGATACCATAAGTATAAACAAAACATACAAGAAATTCTGAAATTACCATATGACAAAGTCGCTAAATCCTGAAGAAATTTGCTATAAGGAAATTTCATTACATACAGCATTCATACTTTCTGGTAAATAAAATAGCGAAAAAGTTACGTTAAAATACTATTTTATGTACTTTAAGTGAATACAAACGTAATTTTAATTTTAAGCAAGTTTACATTTAATTGTTAAAATACAAGTTATTTTAATTACATTTTCATAAAATGATTTGTAATTTTTCGTTACAGTGAACAATTAAAACGTGTTCTCTTCGTAATATGCTTCACACTTATTTAAGAACATTAAAAATGCCCCATCTACATCGACATAAACACAGGTTCTAGCACGTTTTGCTGTAGGTCTTGCTTCATTGACTATTTGTTATTATGGTTGATAATATACTCACAGGAATTCCAAATTTTGCTGCAATGTCTCTCTTTTTTAGCATTTATCAAATTCCCGCAACACAGCTTTTTAGTAATGCTTAAACACTTTTGCTTTGACATTTTTGTATTATAGTATAAGAACCATCCAAACTCAAGCCTGAAGTTTAATTAAAATTGAAAAGTTGCATTTCACTTTCTCATATTTCTGACAGCTCCGACAGACAGATTTAGGAAAGTTCCTTTAAACTTAACATAGCATTCAACACTGTCTTGCAAGCATGGACGTCCACAAGCAAGATGGCAAACGGAACTGCTGCCGGTGGGTTCGACATTTGACGGCAAATATCTCACAAATGGTCGGCCGTCGGATTTTTCTTTATTCTTTCACGATAAATATCATTAGAACGTCTGATCATCGTGCTGCACTGTCTGTTAATTAAACACGCGATAGGCCTAACAGAGCCTACAGCCTACTTCCAGGCGCTATGGGGAGTGACTCGTCATAGCACCTGGAAGTAGGCTATAGACTGAATTCAGAGATATATCACATCTGGTTAGATTTACCCTAGGTATCCAAGATAGCGGCCCATCCGGTAACCTCGACGGCACGTGCGTTTACAAATGAAATGTAGATAGCGCTTATCATACTGACAGTTTCGTATGCAAACTTTCTTCAAAAATTTCCACTCGAACAATATGAGGAATTATGCAAATTTTGAGTTCGGTTACGGTGTAGACCAGGAGTGGCGAACAGCTTTTGCCCCTGGGCCGAATTGGAAAGAAAACTTTTTCCATGGGCCGAACCAGAGGCTGCCCTAGGAAGATTTTGAGATGGTGCGAGATCTCATTATGGTGTCACCCGATAGAGACTAAATTGTATATAGAGATTACAGAAACATTTTTCACATTATCATGCTTTATCAACATTCTATGCTGTACTTAAGAGATTTGTAATGGAGATCTGGCCCGCAGGCCGTATGTTGGCCATGTCTGACCTAGGTGATGTTATATTTGTATGCCGAAGCGGCGAGCGAAGTGAGGCGCGAGGCTGCAATTCCCCATAAACTTATACTTGCACTCCAGGCAAATCCTGTTCGAACCACTGATGTATCCAATCTCGTAATTCACTACCTCCGGTTATCAATGGTTTTCAGGTAGTATGGTGAATTTTATTTTTCGTCTCCGATCCAAAAGTAGGAAATGAAACCAAAAGGCACGGGAAAAAGTAAGTAGAAAATTTACATTAAAAAAAAAAAAAAGTTTAAATATAGACGCGTTTTGGTTGTTGTCGACAGTCGCCATCTTGTTTGCATATGTGCATGCGAAAACAAGATGGCGACCGGAAGCATCGACCGAATTGGCGCCCGCTGCCATCTTGGATACGTAGGGTAAACCTAACCCTAAATGGAAACGCAATCGAACTAGTGATTCCACTCTAAAGTTTCGGAAATCAGAAGATTCCGCTCGCAATAAACCCTACACATTTAAAATTTTTGTTTTAATTATTATAAAAAAATGTTTTATTGATAAATATTAATTATTTTAGTTAATTATAATATGGATATACGTAATTCATAGCGAGAGTACTGCTGGTTGATATTTTTAACCATAAAATTAAAAGAAGGAAATCGAAACCAAAACATCTATTATTTACATTTTGGTGTGAAGTAAAATCTTAATACTACTTTAAAACAAATAAAACTATTTCAAACTACATAATGTTGACATTAAAATTATTAAAATAAAATTTATTGTTAAATATTTTTAAAAAATAAATACATTATTATTAAAACGAAAATAAAACATCCAAGATTACCTCCAAAAGCTCCAAATCTTGGAAAAAAATCCCTTAGAATGGAATCGAACTATACCGTCATTCATGGACAGTAACAAACTCCGTACAATCAGCGTTTAAATATGCAAATTTTAAACAGTAGGTAACATTCGCCAACGAGATCTCGTACGAGGAGCGGAAGTATGACATAGGGAGATTGTAGGATTGTAAAATTTAACCGAAAAAAATTTGAATATAATCTACTTTTAACGTATGGGAAAAAAAATATATACAGTGCGTGATCGGTTAACAAACATAATCTGTTCCAAGAATTTGTTCGTTAATTAACCGATTATCGATTTACCATAGGTTTTAATGGAAATTTAATTACTGTAATTCGTTCTGGAGACCCCAAAAATAAAAAATATATACTTTCTTACTACGTTTATTTATATGTAATAATAAAAATATGTACATACACAGTCTTGCATTTTTATTAGTCATGTCTTTTCCGTTTGAAAGGGTTAAAGAATTTGTTTAATGTCGATTGCTTTTCTCTCTTCTTCAGGATTTTTCGGAAGTACAGTGGAACCTCGGTATACGACCTTAATCCGTTCCTGGTGTTTGGACTTATACCGAATAGGACGTATACCAAACCAACCTTTCCCATAAGAAGTAATGTAAAAATGATTAATCCGTTCTCATGTAAAAAAAAATGGCTGGCTTTAAACACCTCGCTTTCCTTACTAGTTTCTGCTTGATTTTTCATGAGATCAGTATGTATCCTTTTAACTTTCTCGCAAATAATTTCTTCTGATACGCTGTCGCCGGCACACTGTTTTTCAGTTATCCAAAGCAAAAGCAATTTCTC
>NW_019385447.1:89265-99596 GCF_000671375.1 Centruroides sculpturatus | reverse complement strand
ACAAATTACATAGCTTAATTTTTACAATATCAACTTAAAATGGATAAAAGCATTATTAAATAATTATTATTTAATAATTATAATTAATTTGTACATAAACATTAAATTTTAAACATATTTTTGCAGAAAAATAACATCAGAAATTGCGGCCGCAGTTTGCTGAGCTGTTCTGAGACGAAAACAAGCTTGAGCAACGGCGATGTCAAATGGTGCACACTCGGTAAGTAATCCTACAATTTTTTGTTTATAGCGTAGTTTATATGGATTATTTCCAAAAAAAAATATACGATTTTGGAAATGTTGAGTCGGATTAGTCTAGAATCGATTAATTTAATGGAAGAAAACCTTTCAAACAGCCATAGTCAGTAAACTTTACACATGTCGGGCTGTGATTGGAAGGACTCGTAAGAAATTGGATTCCTAAAGAATGGAACGTATCTACTGTCTTATGGGGGGGTCGACTGTATTAATGCCCTTTTATACGCAAGCTACAGTGCCACATTTCGTTTCTTAAACTTTACTCGTTCTGAGATATTGTTTAATATCTTAAAACAGAAAATAAATAAATTAAACAAATTAGATGCCAACACACACGCGCACGCAAATTTTTCCCTTTTATTGACTTTTTTGAGGTGGTTTTGGAGGTCTCCAAACTTGTAGATTTGCAAAAAACAAACTTGGAGGGTAAAATTTGACACAATTCCAATACTTTTCTGTTTTATATACATAACAAGTTGGTA
This sequence comes from Centruroides sculpturatus, assembly GCF_000671375.1. NCBI lineage: Eukaryota > Metazoa > Arthropoda > Arachnida > Scorpiones > Buthidae > Centruroides > Centruroides sculpturatus. The sequence goes on along the minus strand of NW_019385447.1, from coordinate 98,856 downwards.
AGTAAAACAGAGTTGAAGTCGGCGGGTTTTTTGACGACTCCGACTCCGGCTAAAACATCAAAACTTCACGAATCCGACTCCGACTCCACAGCCCTGTTTTCTAGATAAAGGAGAGTAGATTCCACAGTATACACAGGTTTTAAATATCTTTTATTAACATTGCACGGGAAAGTGTGATCGGTCGAACAGTAATTTTCTGCTTTTCTGGAATTAGAATAATTGTTAATGAGATCCATTGTTGTAAACATAACTAGATCGAACATAATAAAAAAAAAAAAGTTTAGAAAGGTCAACAGCAGAAATAGATTGGGCAGATTTATAAAATGCAGCTGGAATATGCTTTAGACTGAAATTAACTGTCTCACATGCTATTAATTTACTTATTACTTCTGAAAATAATATATTTGCAAAGAAAGGGTAAGTGATTTGTAATCAGTTTCTGGAATAATATTACAGACTTTTTGTTTAAGATTAATTTAAATATCACATACTTGATTATCATGAAACATAAAAGTCTTATTAGGAGTATTCCTAGAATTCTTGGGTACGAAAGCACAAAAATTTTGTGATCAGAGGCAAAAGAATCGCCTATTCTATTAATTTTATATACATTCCTTATGACATCGTTTTTGTATAACTCAATGGATTGCCAGATATTTTCCACTTGCATCATTGTTTTCTATGAATATTACGTAGTTTTTTAAGATGAGCAGAAAAACCATTCGTATGAAGAAACATCCGATTTTTCGTAATTTTAAATAATTTACAGCAGTGTTTTTCAACCTTCTTGAATACGCGACCCCTTTAAACTCCGGAAGCTCTACAGCCTATTACATTTTTGTTTGGAAGTAGTTACACTATCTATCTGTTTACCAATAATTTACTATACTTGTGTTTAAAAAAATAGCTACAGCTAGCATAAATAATGTCATAAGATTCACAAAAATCCGTTTGGGCTTATTAGAATTAGAGTATCCATGTAAATATCTTTTTAGCATAAATAACATGTATGTATTAAACCAACATTATTTTTAACATGTATGTATAAAAGTGCTATAAGCACGTATATATATTCTGGGGTCTAACTGTACCCAGCGTTATACCCCGTTCGCACTGACCATTTCGATCTAGATTGTGACTAAGGTCGGAGTGCGAACGCTCTCGACCGTTTCAATCTCGACTGAAACGAGGTTCAATTGCGATGGACTCGAGAGAGTTCTTGAAACTAGATCCAGTCATAAGAGAGATCCCACAATCCCACGTGCGCGAGAAAATACAAGATGGCTGCTGAACACGTGTCCGGCTATCGACAGAAAAATTAAAAAGATATCTGGAGAGACGATGACATCTGCCTATTATTAGATATACGGCAAGAAAAAGTATTTATTTCTAACCAAAACTTCCATTTTGTTTGTTGGTGTTCGTGACTTACCGCATAGTTATGTCAGTCTTATTATCGCGTGTAATAGCCGGGTTCTTCTCGAGCGGATTGCCTGTGCGAACAGCATGACGTTCGACTGGCGACAGTCACAATTCAGATTGTAGGTAAATCGAGATCGAAGTGAGTCGTGAATTGTGTACGAACGTAGTATTAGTATTATGTTGAATCGTGACCAGCATTAATGTTATTTACTCCGAAGTTACAAGTTTAACGTTGAAAATGTAGAACGTGATTAACACGGTTTATTGAAGACCCAACGGCTTTTGTATGGTATGGTCTGAAAGATTAAATTATATACTCTATTCACAGGTTAGTTTTCACATTTCGCTTTAAAAAACAATTTAAGGTTGGTAACAAGGTTTTCTCCTATGTAGAGGACATGACGACTGACAGATTTTATTCATTTGGGTGTTGAAAGACCTTTGGGACGTTCGTTGCGGTTAATAAATAATTCTCAGTGATATAAAGTGTTTTTGCGTAGGTATAACATAAAAGAAATTATTCTCAGTTTTAGAAGATTTTTTTTTTATTTAAATAAGTCATACGAAGTCTTTCGGGCATTAAGGTTAACAATTCGATCACGTGCGAAGCCATCATAACCTGTCTAACACGAATCGCTTTTCAAAAATATTAATAGTAGAACAGTATTAATTAGTAGTGGTTGACCATTCTTTTTTTCGAGAGGAGGTCAACCACTATTTTTTCTAGAATTCAACTCCCTTCTGTAACAGTCCTTTCTATCGGAATAGCGGTATGGTGGCAATTGAATAGGAAAATTACGTAATATAAGATTACCGGCGAGCACAAAATGTGTTTGAAGTGGTTTTCGAGAGTGCCGAGTTTAAATATTTGGTCAGTTTTTCGCGAAATTTTTCGTTTTCAGATAACTGTTTCATATTCGGCTGTGAATGGAACAGTTTCTTAGAAGTAACATTCTTAAAGGTAGAGAAAAAATTTAAGATACGACATTTTTAATTGGTATCTACTTGACCTATGAAATTGTGCCATTTCATACCGTTCGAGTATCGCGATAAACTTGACAATGGTAGGCTAAAAAACCAAACTCTTTATATGGTTTTCGTTTTAATATTTATTATATTATACCTGATTTGTGTACTACAAAGTTATCTTACATTGTTTACTTGGTAATACAGTAGTTTCAAAATTCTTTATTCCTCTACTGTACACAATTTAAAGAATTTTCAAATGCGTGACATTAGGTACTGTACTGTACTTGGTGTTTTAAACCCTTACGTACAATAACATTCGTAGTTACATAAATCAAATACTATAATATAGAATAAGAATCTAATAATGTTAATGTTTGTTATTTTTTCCCGAGCAACGCCAGGCTCATCTGCTAGTTGGATATACAGTAGAACCTCGATTATCCGGACTAATTGGAGATGAAGGTAATCCGGATAAGGAAAAATCCGGATAATCGAAACAAATACTTTGTGTTTTAATGATAATACAACACGTTTCTTTTCGATGACATATCGGTAATATTAAAAGTAAATACTGTATTTAAATCGTGATCAAATTTTCAACGAACAAACGTTCGTATTGAATTTGGACTACTACTGACCAGCGCTAACAGACTACCTATTGTTTAAAAGGCTCTCTGGTGGCGCAAGAAGACGGATTTTATAAAATAAAAAGCAGTTGAAACTGCATTATGAATAAAAATTTGACAAACTATTTATCGTTTTAGGACGAGTAAAATTTTTTCGTCGCGTTCACGNCTTTCTTAAATAAAAACAATAATTAAATCAATAATAATATTTAACCAAATAATAATTTTTATATCTAAAAACAAATTTCTGCATCAAAACACAAAAACTAATTTTAGAAATAATAAAGTTCGAGTGTATATGTTTTATGCCACTAATATATTAAATCACAGTTCACGACATATTTAAAGTCACTAATATATTAAATCACAATTCACGACATATTTAAAGTACACAATTTCTGTAAAAAACAGTTTTCAAGTGTTTTATATCTTAATGAATTTTCTTTTTTGTATCGTTGCAGTAGACCTTTTGCTTCTTTCATGTTTTTAAATGAAGAGCACTGAAGTAAAGCAGTATTTCTAATATTCAAGTTTTTCTTTAATCTTGGAAAATATTTTCTTCTAAATCTTGTGTTTCATCCAAAGAACAACTGAAAGTAATAACAACATACGTGAGATAAATTATATAAAATTTAATTTTACATGACTTTTAATATTAGAATGTATAATTCATATTCTTATTTATTCCTATTGTTAAATGCAAAGTTGTATAATATGTTATATTCAGATAAAAAGAATATTGATTTTTTATAAGAATTGTGTTAAGTATACTCCCTCATAACTCCCTTCTCCATAAGAGGAAATCACAACGTTGGAACGTATAAAATTCAAATTGTTAAGACTGAATCATGGATTTCATTGTTGCAAGATTGAATTTCGTTCTTCTCATTTTTAGTTTGTTTTCCGTATTTCCAGATTGAAAATTAGCTAAATAGAAAAATAAAATAAAACGACCTTAAATATCAGAAAAACTCATATTCAATGTATATTGATTGTACAGTGATTAAAATTCCTATTCTCTACGCTAAATCTTTTAATATATATAAATTCTCTTTTTAAATTATTTGATATTTGCAGATTTAATAAAATACCAATGAACTTTTAAAAAATATATTTTGGTAATTTAAAATTTTTTGTGAAGAGTCAATAGTGAATTTTTTAAATTCTTCTAAAATCATGTCTATACCAAAAATATCTATACAGAATGTAAATGGTATGTAAAAAAATAAGTCTAAACTGGAATAAAACTACATTTTGTTATTGTAAAAGTTTACATTGATTAACTACTTGTAATATGAAACATAAAAGATTACGAGTAGTTCAAGCTTGTAATATTTTCAGTCGACTGCAAATTTAACAACTTGGCTCTGTTGGTAGAACTGTGAACAGAATATCTATTGGCACATGTTTTTCCTTAAACATGGAGAAGGAAGTGTTATGGTTTGGGCATAAACGGCAGCCTATGGAGATGGAAGACACGTGTTTAATGATGGAAATATGTATGGAGAATGTCCATATATGATCAGAAAATTGGCAAACACCACAGAAAAACTATTAATGGACAATCACTGCCAAACAAATTCAACGCTGTGCTGGAGTGGAGTGAAGAGACAATCCATCAAGATATTGAAATATTCAATCTTTTGGTCAATCAATTGAAATATTCAATCTTATAACTAAATTTTAAATTGAAATAAATGTGATATGTTCCATGACCATTTGTTACGTCGATTTTGTTTCTGTACTTTTCTACTCTAAATTAGAATCATTAAGTGAAATAAATATGTTATTATTTCGTTTTCAAAGACAAGAAATAATATAAGATTTATATAAATATCAGAAAATTAAAAGTTCTAATTACATTTCTTTCTGAATTCGCTTAATGACAGTCACTGCATATTTCCAAACGAATTTGAAAAAAGAAAATTGGAATGACAATTAAAAGTAAATATCAAAACGAATGGTAAAACCTTAAACATAAAAAATTACGAGGTTTGCCTAAAATTGTTATTATTTTAAACTTGTATAGTTACTCGGGAAAATTATTTTGATATTTAAAGTGATGAAAATAAATGACTTTAACTTATTTCATATAAAGTCAAAGTTGCATTTGAATTAAGTAAGAATGCATATTAAATTGGAAGTAATGAGTTAGAGTCAACTTGAAAATATTTAATAAGAATGTTAAATTTCGTCTTCAAAATGAAAAAATGCAGCAACCAGTTGATTAACTTTCTTGGCAACAATTTGTGGCGCCATCTGTTACGATATTGTCTTAAAAATAACTTTTTATACTTTTAATTATAATAAAATGGCAAAAAAATTAATTTTGAGGGTAGGCTTGGTGTTATAAAAAAATTGGAAATGTCGATAACGAGTAAAATTGTCATTAAGTGTGACCCTATTCGAGATATGACACTCTTTCCCCTTTAACCACCAAAATTTAATAGCGTTAATCCCCTAATACAGAAACCTCCCTGCAAACTTTCAGAAATCTTCGACAATAAGAACAAGCGTTATTAAACTTCAAACAGGGTGAACAAAATTTACTTAGAATTTTTACCCCCCCCCTTCCCTTCTTGTTCCAGTTTGTCCAAGGTTCTGTAACCTTCTCCCATCTTTGGACGTCCAACGAAACTCAACACCCCCTTCAAAATCTTTATCACTATATGAATAATAGATACCATAAGTATAAACAAAACATACAAGAAATTCTGAAATTACCATATGACAAAGTCGCTAAATCCTGAAGAAATTTGCTATAAGGAAATTTCATTACATACAGCATTCATACTTTCTGGTAAATAAAATAGCGAAAAAGTTACGTTAAAATACTATTTTATGTACTTTAAGTGAATACAAACGTAATTTTAATTTTAAGCAAGTTTACATTTAATTGTTAAAATACAAGTTATTTTAATTACATTTTCATAAAATGATTTGTAATTTTTCGTTACAGTGAACAATTAAAACGTGTTCTCTTCGTAATATGCTTCACACTTATTTAAGAACATTAAAAATGCCCCATCTACATCGACATAAACACAGGTTCTAGCACGTTTTGCTGTAGGTCTTGCTTCATTGACTATTTGTTATTATGGTTGATAATATACTCACAGGAATTCCAAATTTTGCTGCAATGTCTCTCTTTTTTAGCATTTATCAAATTCCCGCAACACAGCTTTTTAGTAATGCTTAAACACTTTTGCTTTGACATTTTTGTATTATAGTATAAGAACCATCCAAACTCAAGCCTGAAGTTTAATTAAAATTGAAAAGTTGCATTTCACTTTCTCATATTTCTGACAGCTCCGACAGACAGATTTAGGAAAGTTCCTTTAAACTTAACATAGCATTCAACACTGTCTTGCAAGCATGGACGTCCACAAGCAAGATGGCAAACGGAACTGCTGCCGGTGGGTTCGACATTTGACGGCAAATATCTCACAAATGGTCGGCCGTCGGATTTTTCTTTATTCTTTCACGATAAATATCATTAGAACGTCTGATCATCGTGCTGTACTGTCTGTTAATTAAACACGCGATAGGCCTAACAGAGCCTACAGCCTACTTCCAGGCGCTATGGGGAGTGACTCGTCATAGCACCTGGAAGTAGGCTGTAGACTGAATTCAGAGATATATCACATCTGGTTAGATTTACCCTAGGTATCCAAGATAGCGGCCCATCCGGTAACCTCGACGGCACGTGCGTTTACAAATGAAATGTAGATAGCGCTTATCATACTGACAGTTTCGTATGCAAACTTTCTTCAAAAATTTCCACTCGAACAATATGAGGAATTATGCAAATTTTGAGTTCGGTTACGGTGTAGACCAGGAGTGGCGAACAGTTTTTGCCCCTGGGCCGAATTGGAAAGAAAACTTTTTCCATGGGCCGAACCAGAGGCTGCCCTAGGAAGATTTTGAGATGGTGCGAGATCTCATTATGGTGTCACCCGATAGAGACTAAATTGTATATAGAGATTACAGAAACATTTTTCACATTATCATGCTTTATCAACATTCTATGCTGTACTTAAGAGATTTGTAATGGAGATCTGGCCCGCAGGCCGTATGTTGGCCATGTCTGACCTAGGTGATGTTATATTTGTATGCCGAAGCGGCGAGCGAAGTGAGGCGCGAGGCTGCAATTCCCCATAAACTTATACTTGCACTCCAGGCAAATCCTGTTCGAACCACTGATGTATCCAATCTCGTAATTCACTACCTCCGGTTATCAATGGTTTTCAGGTAGTATGGTGAATTTTATTTTTCGTCTCCGATCCAAAAGTAGGAAATGAAACCAAAAGGCACGGGAAAAAGTAAGTAGAAAATTTACATTAAAAAAAAAAAAAAAGTTTAAATATAGACGCGTTTTGGTTGTTGTCGACAGTCGCCATCTTGTTTGCATATGTGCATGCGAAAACAAGATGGCGACCGGAAGCATCGACCGAATTGGCGCCCGCTGCCATCTTGGATACGTAGCGTAAACCTAACCCTAAATGGAAACGCAATCGAACTAGTGATTCCACTCTAAAGTTTCGGAAATCAGAAGATTCCGCTCGCAATAAACCCTACACATTTAAAATTTTTGTTTTAATTATTTCAGTTAAATCTATTTCTGTTGTTTAATACAATAAAATGTTCTTCTTTCCTGAAATTAGATCATTGTAAACATTACTCATTATATTATCTCAAAAACTGCTGATGGCATCTCAATAAAAGATCAGCATGTATAAATTGAACTGTGAAACTTGCATATACGGGTACTAACAAATGTTCAGATTTTTACAATTTTATGTGTTATGTGATGTGCGGAAATACCACTCTAAAAACTAAACAAAATAAAAAATCCATAACAACGGATCCACCCAGTCTATGCATAAAATAAGATCCACTGTTTCATAGTTTTGTTTGCTCGACCCTCTCTTTAGCGTAATATTTAGCTTTGGCAATTTCGTATAATTCATTCATTGAAGTTACTCCTGTCTTCTTTACTAAATTATAAAATATACCATTTACGTTTTTCAGTAACGCATACGGCGAGTCAAAGTCTTGTACTCTTCCTGTATCTAATACCTAGAAATTTAAAATGTCTAATTAATGTCTAACAGGTATTTATTTTTATATTATTCAAAAGAAGAATCTTACCAAAACTCTATCCGAATCAATAATTGTATGTAATCTGTGGGCTATTGTCAACACCGTACAAGATTCGAATTTTTCTCGAATTATTTTCTGTAGACAGGAATCGGTTCTTTATATAAAATAAAAAAATAAATAATAATTAAAATAAATAAAACGGTTTCTCCATATTGAAATGTATCAGAAACAATTTAAATTATAATAGGGAAAACAAGCAAAGAATAAGTGAACCCTGGAAAAGAGTAAGTGAAAAAATGCATTACTAATCCATATCAACATGTGAGGAAATTAAAGGATAAAAAAATTGAAACACACAGTCGACATTGTAAAACCTTTGAATAAAATGTCAAATTTTGTCAGTAATTTTGTTTTTTTTTTTTTTCTCAGCTGGAAAACTATCGAGAAAATAGCATCAAGTGGGAAAGTGCAACTTTAAGCCATGATAAGAAAATACATGCATTTGTAAAAATACCAATCTAATCGATAGCTCACTAGTCAATTAGTCGATATCGTTGTTGTGTACTATCCGGCATCAAATGTTTTCCATCTCAAGACGAAGACAAAGCTGCACCCATGAAAATTCACACCAAATTGAACATATATAGTTAAGAAAATTAACCTGCATCTAAATCAGATGGACAGGGTTAAATCACGTTTATGGTGGTGAATGTCAGTAAATCCAATATCAAAACAGATTTCTTGAGGAAAGTATAAAGTTAAGTTTATTTTCATTTTAAGTAAGTTACTAATTGCAGTAAAGCAGCAATTATCTTATAATAATTACACTTGAAGGAGTTAAGATTAGTGTTGTTAACCATAATACAGTAATAAATGATATATGTTGCTGATAAATAATTTTCACACTACACAAAAGTTTAAAGCCACATTAGTCTAATACATACAAACTATACTTAGCAAACTTACTGCAGATTACAGACATGCTCTATCCCCTATAGCAGTGTTCCGCAACCGGTGTGCCGCGGCACACTGATGTGCCGTCACATGGTGACAGGTGTGACGTGAACTTTTACATATTCTGTTAATTTCAAATTTTATTTATATATTTTTATCACAGTTGTTGTGTTTCTTATGTATGTATGTTGTATGTTCTTATGTATGTATGTTGTTGTGTTTCTTATGTTATCTTTTGTATGTATTTCATTCTCTGCCGCAACACTGATGAAATAAGATGATGTTTGTTTATTCTTTATTACAAGCTACCCATTTTTATGTATTCTAATAAATTATATGTAAAGAAAATTTGCTCACAGGTGTTGGTATCTGTTTAATAACAATAATAATAGGTTAGTGGCATTATGTAATTCTATTAATAGTATCATATCATACGTTTTTGAGGGGAATAACATTTTGGTGTGCCGTGTTGAGTCATGGGTGTGCCGCAAGTAGAAAAAGGTTGCGGAACACTGAT
>NW_019385447.1:11315-85717 GCF_000671375.1 Centruroides sculpturatus | reverse complement strand
TATGCATTCCATCACGTACATAAACAGTGCCGTAATTCGCCAAGTGCAAATCAGCAAATTCGTAAAATTTTTGTTTATTTTGAACAATCCGGATAATCGAAAATCCGGATAATGGAGGTCCGGATAATGGAGGTTCTACTGTATTTTGAAAATAAATATTTAGAATGTAAATTTAGCATTATGTTATCGATATTATAAATGTTTTATTAACGAATATCCATTAAAATTAAATAAAATAATTTTAAGATATTCAAAATTATTTTATAATTCATATTAACGTAGTTAAATTCATATCGGCATTAAATATTTCAACCAATGAAATAAATATTAATCGATATATTGATATTTATTTATTAACTTTATAAATGAAAAAAATTTATTTATTTTATATCAGTTTTGCTAAATATTCATATCGGCAATAGATATGATAAGAAATCTGTTAATATTGTCATAAATAAATATTATATCATTGATAATGAGATATATTCTCCATTTATTTGTACAGTACTGTATACAGTAATATAACAGCAAATATAATATAGCATTGTATTATTGTAATTTTTTTATATCATCAATAAATGATTTTAAAATAATGTTAATTATAATTTATGTTCATATTTTTTATACATTTCAAGAATATACTCAAATATATTTTTTCTCAAGGCTAATTATAATCGTTCAAATGTTATCATCATGTCGGTAATGGATCAAATTCTGTTATAAGTAGATAAGTTCTCGTAAAATCTGCGTAAAAAATGCTGTTCGTATAGAAAAATGGAAGGTTGGTTCCAGATGTCAAAAACAGTAAAAATAATACAAAACGGTTAATATTTAAACAAAATATAGAAACTTTAGTTAATACCTTTGATTAGAAAAGAAATAATTGTAACTTACTTGTTAGCAAAATTTAATAAATTATTCGCAAAAATCAAACATTTTATTTGACTTTTTCAAGTTAAACACTAAAACATCACTCACTTTTAATGTTAAATTTTATGTAAAAACTATTTCGTATTAGGAGATCGACCTGAAAAATTTAAAAATATCGCCAACCATTTGCCAGTTTTTAATTTTTTTCGCCACTTCAAATTATTTATCGCCATCAGTTTTAATTACTAATTAATGCAGATGCTGGTAGCCTTAATTGGCATATGGAAAGCAAAAGTAACATGTTAAGCTGTCACTTATAAGGAGAAGATCAGACATTCGGATCTCCGATTCAAATGAGACCTGGTGAGCAAGTAGTCTTAAACACAAACAGCTCCTTGTCCAAATAACAGGATCCACTTCTCAAGCGTTTCTCGAAAACGGGTCTCTGAAAATTTAGTGTTTAGCTTATAAGTCTGAAAGTTTCATGTCTCCGAGCGGCGATAACCGCTTGGGTAAAAGGCCGAGCGGCATTGCACAAAATTGCCATCTGTTCTCAACGTTACTTACTACAATTCCATACCGGACTCTCGTATAACGCATTACTTATACTGTACAACATGGTTTCCACATAACGCGGTTTACAAATTGTAGCAGTTCATGTATAAACCAGTACATATACAACGAGATTTAAGAGTTGATATGAAATCATCTGTATATCATATTCTAGTAAATATTCTTTCAGTTAATACCACATAATTCTCCTATGTAGTGTGTATTGCGCTCCAGCAAATTTCAAAGAAAATTGGTAATTTGTTTACCATCATATAACGAACTTCGAAAATAATTGCAACAAACACTCAGTAAATTCTCTGAGCTAATTAATTCCTTTTCCTTTATTTTTTCAGCTATTTGACAAATGTTCAAACATTTTCATATAAAATTTTCAGTAATCGAGTAACAAAGTTTTGCCGAATAGACTACTACATTTTTGGTGTTACTTAAACACATGCATCCTTCACTCTTTGCTTCATATCATGGTCGATTGCTGAAGCAAAAACTTGATCCTTTAGGGATTGTCTATAAATGATGTCCACACTGGAAGGAAGGGAGGAGGTTAAGACAAGTCGGAAAAAGTCGGACAAGGAAGAGATTGAACTTCAGTGGACGTCCGTTTATTTCATTACATTTTACACAGTTTATACATTTTATTGTATTTATTTCAAAATTTGTTGTATGTTTCATTTCTATTTATGGTATCTTTTATTCATAAAATGATAAGGGGAGCTCAAGTTTTTTCGAACGTCCAAAGAGGTGCGGGGGTTACGAAAACTTGGACAAACTGGAATAAGACGAGGATGAGGAGTAAAAATTTCAAGAAAAATGTGGATGTAATTTATGGACAGTCCCGTATGAACCGCCATAGAAAATAATCAATCGTTGTCGGGTGGCCATGAAATTGATCCTCCACATCTAATTCATCTTTCTCCAAATATGGCGTTTAAATTCACTTTAGAAATTAAGTTAAAATTGAAAGCTAATTGTTATTTATATCAAAAATTAATTAAAAATTAATTATTAACAACTTTGAAATCAGTTTCAATTAATTAGCTGTTATAAAAAGTTGCATAAATTATTTTTCAAACTGATGAAGTATCATATCTGCAGCTTTATCGGCGATCATCATAGTAACCGACATTGTGTGACCTCCTATGATTATTGGAATGATAGATGCATCGACCACTCTTAACCTGTGAACGCCTTTTACTCTGTAAAATTACAGAAAATAAAATATTAACATAACACAAAAGATATTGTTAATGTTTAATATACATTTATCACAGTAAATTAATCTTGTTCAAATTCAATATAATAATCTAACACAATAATAAATAAGAGGAAGGCATCTATATTGGATCTGCGCATAAATTTGACCGCTGTAATTGCGGGAAAAGTACAAACTGCAAATGTGATCTATAAGTTTCAACTTGAAGTTTGTGCATTCGAGAGTACATAAAAGGAAAATGGCGGCAATAGATTAGAAGGAGCGGCCCTTTATGCAATCGTGATCAACTTGAGTCTGCAATAAAAGTTTTAGATGTTTGTGCTAACAGCTTATGACTACAGGTATATTGCTGTCGTAAGTGTCACTGTACAAATAATCGTTGTTCTCTCGTATATTAAGATAATAGGCATACATAAAAACTTTCGTGATTGTCGTTTTAGAAGGGTTGAGAGATACGTTTAAGATGATGATCACTCCTAAATTATACAGGTGATCGAATATAGAGCAACATTTGATTCGATATATATACTGTATATTTCGTTAGATAACATTATTTTCAGTGGAATATACTGTATATTGAATAACAAAATACCGAAGTATAAAAGTGCATAATTTAATTTTCGAAAATTCATCTGGTCGAATTTTGAAGTTCTCGAAAAATGGATTTCGGAAGAGTTAAATTTCGAAAGTTATTAATCCAATTTAAATTTTTGACTTATTTCAGTATGAACAATACTTGCTGTAAATACTTCAAAATTGTATCATAGAGTCCTGTTCAAAACTGTATCATAGAGTTTCCGTTTCACCGCACACTAAAGTGTGTGGTGAAACGGAACAAGAAGGTACGATACAATGTACAGTAAAACCTGTCTATGGCGACCACCCACGGTTCCTTCAAAAAGTGGTCTTTTAGACAGGTGGTCGTCCAATACAGGTGGTCCTGTAATAACGTATTTACGTACGTATTTTGCGCATTTTTTAGCCATTTCTACTAAGCAAAACTCGAGGTGAGCAAAAATAAGCGAATTTTTTTAACGATAGGGCTATATTGGTATTGTATTTTATTTTAAAGATTAATACAATACTCGCATTTTCTCGATTATAATGCACACTTTCTTTTTTCCCCACTTAATTAATTCGACTCGGTTCTTTTCGTTCTCTCCTCAGTTACGTTTATTAAGTCATCAATATACAAGCGCGTCCTATCTCTCCATCACTTTGCTTTTGGTTTTCGTTAGTTTAATCTTATTTTAACTTTAAAAATACTGTATTTTTTAATATTTAATATTTTCTTAATTAATTAAGTACAATAAGAAAAATTATTAATTAATAATAAAACGATTTTATTATTTTTTCTCATTATACGATTTCATTACAATCGCGGAATCGAAAAAGGAAGTAAAACTGATTTTTGCATTAATGCGTTTATTGTTTTTTGAATATTTTGCCTGCGAAAATTACTTGGATATTATTTTTCTAAAAATATCGTGGAAATAAGGTAGGTTGATACAGAAACTATTTATCGCACGTGTACTGTATATGAGCTTCAAAATAAATAAATAAAAATAGATTTTATCAAACGATGAGATCAGCCGATTAATTGTATCGTGTACAATATTTTACACCCCCAAGGAAAATACTGTAGGTCTAGGGTAAAATAAATTTTGTTTTCCCACAGTTAAACTTCGCCGCTAATTGCTGTTGTGATAACTTTAATACGATCTTCTAACGACAGCACTTTGCATTTCGGACATTTTCCAACAAACTGAAATGAATTTCCTTTGTTGTTAGACTAATTTATTAACACCTGCACCTAATTTCAAGGGTGGGAGAAGTGCCCGGGATGAGTTCGAACGAGAGTTTAGACTAATTTGTTATAGCTGGAAGGGAAACGTTGTTGAGATGGGTTCTTACAATAGTTTAGACCAGATACATTCGCGAAAGTGGTCGCTTATTACAGGTGTTGTATGTTGTTTCGGACTAAAAATCGATGCCCGCGGTCGCGTTACACAGGTGGTCGTTTAATACAGGTAACTTATACGAAGACTCTATGGATAAACTATTCCGTGCCAGAAATTTTTGCCCGTTTTGACAGGTGCCCGTCGAATGCAGGTGATCGCCTAAGCAGTTTTCACTGTACTGTACTGTATGCGTTACCATGATTAGGTTCATCAATTTTGAGCAAAATAGGAGCATCGCATAAATATGTTCTATTGCGCTGATTACGAAAACATAGTATACACTCCATGCCAAGAAAACAGTGTCTCGTCAGTCCGTAAATGAGCTGAAGTTGTGATTTGTTATGATGCAAATTTAACATTATGAAAAATCACTGTGCTGCATCCTCTGCATGTTATGTTAGTTTCAGATAGCAAAGAAATTGGTGCATGTTATAGTGACATAATATCTTGTGTATTAGTGCAGATGCAATTCACAACCTAACCTATGATGGAAATAACTTTATTGCCCACCAGTGGCCAAGCGGTCTTCTTACCCTGAACACTGTGAGTTCGCGCCTGGCTCGAACGGGCTGGGCACGTGAAGTTTTCCAGGTTTTCTTCACGTCTGTAACGCCTAAGTAGGGGCCAGTTTCCCTTAAAAAGATCTCCCCTAGGCAGATCGCCTAAGTGTTGCGTTGCCTAAACAAATAAATATCTTTTTGGATTTGGTTTAAATGGTATCTTGCATATATGTAGAGGCTACATCCTATGCTTTTTGCTGATGATATTGAGTTGGCTATTTCGTGGTGTAACTATTTAATGAGAAATTAATTTCCATTTTTTGATAAAATTCTTTTCTCCCTTTCCGCATTGAGAATCTTTCTATATTTATTGTAGATTCAGACATTATCCGAATGGGAAAAACTAGGATATGAGGGAGATTGTCAACATATCCAGTAACTATATCCCATAATTTTCTACGATTTGTCTGATCTTGGTTCTCCCAAAGAAGTAGATTACGCCTTAACCGCTCCAGCTGTCATTTTCAAATCATTATAATTAAGAAATTTCTAATGAAAAAGCAGTAGATGTTAATATAAATACGAAATTATGCACATTTCATTAATTTTTATAACATATTAATATACAACATAGTAATCATAATTAGCATTAACGAAAATTAGCCGTTGACTCTTTAATTGAATTTGATTTGGCTTGAAGATATTTGACTTAAAAACCAAAAGTTTCACAATTGCAAAATATACTTACTTTAAACTTGCATCCACAACTGTAGTGGGATCATTGGGATCGCCCATTTTACAGGTTCCAGAGAAGTATTGTACAGAGAAAGGAAATGCTAAAGCCATGCAAGTAAGATATTCATCACTGAAGTGTTTATATTTTTCGCATCCAGGCATAACGTAAGGCAGTGGTCGAACTCCTAATTTTTTCATTGGTTTTGTAGAGGCCAACGTTAAACAATATTTCATACCTATAATAATAAATGCGTTAATTTTACTATTATCATAAATACGTTTAATGTCTTTCTATAAAACTACAGTATACTTGTAATTCCAATACTAATTAAATAATTAACTACCTTCAACTAAAATTTTCACATCGTCAGAATGAGAAAGAATATTCAAGTCGATTACTGGCTCCACATAAGGATTAGTTGATTTTAACGTTACACTTCCTCGACTTCGTGGATGAATAACAGTTGGAAAACAAGTGATGATATCATGGTCCTTGTACTGATCAAACATACTTTGTAACTAAAAAATATCAGTTATTAGCTCGAAAAGTTATATCTTGAATAAATATTTAGAGAAACAAAGACTAAAATTACTTTATCAATTGCATTTGATAACTCTTTTTCAACTCTATTAGTGAGCCACATTATATGCATGTCCGGCCAATCTGGATATTTGTTAAACTTGGTGTTAACGAATCCGGCCACTTCTATTTCTGCAAGTGTCGATAATGGTCCTGCAGAAAATAAATTAGTCACAACACTATTAATATAAGTAAAATGATTACCGTATTATACATGAATCAGAGTTCGCTCATAAAAACGAGATAAAGCAGATTTAGTGCCTATAAATTTAAAATTAAAAACAATAAAAATTATAGTAAGAAAAATTCTCATTTAAAATAAATTTGGTCTTTACTCTGTTATTTCTTTTATTAAATAGTGAACTTTTTCATTTGAGAAAAATTTTTTAATCTTGTTTTCAGCAATCTTATGCATTTTTTCGATATATTCTTTGTGCCTGCATTTCAAGATGAATTATTACGTAACTGATCTTTCATCAACAAAAATGATGTACTTTTATATTTAACTTGGATAACTGAAATTCATACATTACAAACTTTTACAAATTGAGTCAAACACAAAACTCCAGATTCTTTATATATTCTTTCGATAGCAACATGTAAACGAAACCCATTTCTTTCAGGAGGTTATTATAAGAATTCAAAGCATGCTTAAGATTTTAGCATATTATTGTCAAGTTTTTAACGGTGTCAGGGAGGTATAACGAAGAGATGATTGGGCGTCCAGATTTCATAGTAGTCTATAGTTTCCTCAGAGTCCCAGAGTGTAAATGTGAAAAATTTGGAGCAGATGAACGAAAAGCTAACGAAAGACATTCTATTATGTATCTATCTATATGAGTTGCTCGGAGTAATAAAATCGTAAACGCCATTGGGCGATGGCGATCGCAATGCTTGATGATGGAGCTTACTATTATGTTTTCCTGAGCAGCTTATATATGTATATTAAGTATAATACCGACGAACTGTCTATTTCAATAGCAATTCCGACAGAACAAGATAATGGTTCTAAAGAACCATTTAGTCCAACTGTTCCAACGGAACCGTCTAACCTAACATTACCACACCCGGATCAGTTAAAATAGTTCCAGTTTCAGAAGCGAAACTGGATATCCTATCTCTGTATCTTGCTATCTTGCCCTAGACCCTCTCTCGGTTTTTATTAAAATCTAGGATTGATATACAGTATTCTTAATCTCTCATTTTCATTTATTCTTTTATCTCCACGCATTTTTTAATTTCAATATGCTCAAATAACTTTCTTTTACATTGAGTTCTTCCTTACGTAATATTCTCAAGATATCTAAAACTGTCTCACATCTATTACTATTATATTGTCCACTAACTACTGATGACTCTGATTTTTTCACAATTGATCTAATATGCTCTGAAATCCTTATTTTTAATACTCTGCCAGTTCACCCACATGTATTATCAGCTCTTTACAACTTCAATTAAAAAGTAGTATTTAATAAGTCCAGACATTTTACTTGAGGACTCAATAAATATTGAAAAATATTATTTTTAAACATTGGAACTAATTATATCATAAATTCTCTTATTATATTCTTTATTTTTTCAAAAATATTACATATATATGGAAAAGATATATATTTTATCGGTGCTTGCATAACTCCAGTGAGTGTTTTGCATTTAATTTTTTCCAACTTAGCCAACATGAACCTGTCAAAACATCCTTTATTTCTTCCAATCGTTTTTCTCTGGACAGAGTTCTATTTAAAATATTACCAACATATATTTTAAAATATTTCTTTTATGTGCGACTTTCTTTTCATATTTTCGAATTTTTGTTTAATTGGATAAAATCATTCAAGACAGAATATTATTCGTGTTATCTCAATTTCCATTGCAGATTCGTCCAATAATAGGCAAAACCAAAATAATCTGTATACTCCGTGTACGCTAGTCCTTAGGAAAAATCTATCTTAACATTTTTTCGGTATATTGACAATTTTGACGTAAAACATTAAATATATCAAATTTACGAAATTATTGCGAAAAACACTACCTGTTCCATTAACCAAAATTTCGTTGTAATCTTCTTTGGTAATTCTATGATCAGCGAATGTGTAAGAGTCTATTAGAAACTGCAAACTTCGAGTAGAGGCATGGTCGTGTAAGTTTTGCCCAACGGGAAGATCCGCTACTAATGGAATCTATAAAGAATTTAAACATTTATAATAAATATTTTAAATTTTATAATGGATGAGTTTTAAGATTCTAAATATTTTTTGCGTATTTATTCAATGATTAAAACTCTTCTGACTTAATTTTAGTTTTAAAATATTCAACAAGAACATTGAACACAACTCACGTTTTCGATAAATAAAAGTCTTTGTGTAAGTTAATATTGTTTAGCAATTTAAATTGCAAAAAAAAACATAAACGAGAAATTATGTTAAATCTTACATCAAATAGTAATACAATAGTCAATACAGAAATTAGTAAATTAAAATTTTTTTCTAATACACTAATTATTAAATTATTCATATTCGCTTCAACTTGATTTTATAAACTTAATTGTATTCTTATATTTATAACGTATAATACGACTTGCGTGTAATTTTTGTAGCTCTTCTTTCGGACCAATCCCTGAGAGCATTAGAAGCTTGGGAGAATTGAATGTTCCTGCACTTATAATCACTTCTTTCTTCGCTAATGCTGTTAACTGATGACCTTTGTGGTCGAACAAAACGCCATATGCTTGATTATGCTCATTAATTAAAATCTACAATACACACCAAGTTCTTTATTATTTTTTAAATATTAAACTCTATGGCCAGACTGTTTTTAAACTTACCTTGGTTACGAAAGCTGATGTAATTAAACGAAAGTTTCTCCTTCCAATTATTGGATCAATAAAAGCTCGTAACGAAGTCCATCGTCTTCCTTTATTAACTGTTCCTTGATTGGGCATAAACACTGGAAAAAAATAATTTGTTGTTAATTTGGAGATGAATTGTCAATTTTATAGAATTCACAAAGTTTATTAGATGCTATACCCGTTTGACTTTTCCCGTTATAATCTCCGAGAGGATAACCAATACTTTTAGCAGCTTCTATGTATGCTTTGACTGCAGGAGAAAGAAATTCTGGAGTCTGAACAATTAATTCTCCGCCAACCCCGTGATATCCTAGAGGTTTATATGAAATGAATTATTGAGTAGTTTATTATAAACTTTTCATATTATTATTTTAAATAAATATTTTAAATCATGTATTTTTTACATTGATTTTACTATTGATAAATCACTTTAACACTTTAAGAAATTTGTAATTTGATTACACTAGAAGATTGACATTGTTTCGTGAAGAATTGCTTGAAAATTAAGTATAAGAATTTAGTTATAACTTATTTTGGTTGCGGATCTTAACTTATTTAAAAAGAAATAGATAAAACTAATTTAATAATATATTATCAATAAAAGAAATGTTTTATTTAGTAAAAAAGTTAAATTCTATCACTTACAATAAATGATAGCATTTTCTGTGTATCTATTCGCATTGTGGGCACTAAGAAGGCCTTCTTTGAATCCCATCGTGTTTCGTTCAGGCCTACAAGGAGAAAGTCAGGGCTCGACATATCTGGGCAAAAATTTCTGGGGCTTTACAACCGCCTGGATTCGATCACACGTCCCCAGTGCGGTTGTCTTGGTCATCCAACCGTCTTTATTTATAATTATATCTTATGCTTTATACTGTACTTTGTATCAGTTCTGCTATTATTCCATTAAAACTAAAATTAAGACATAATACAAGAATCTTTTCCAAGAAATGTCCACCAGTGACCAAGTAGCTAAAGCCACTGAATGGTGATCCGTGCGTAAACAATAGTCTGGTAGCATGCTTTACATGGGGTTTCTCCATGTGAATAACGGTCGATTGTTAAAGAAAGAGCTTGTTAAAATATATCTTACTTTGGCAGATCGTTCTTGTGTAGTGTTGCTCATTGCATAATAAGCATGAATTAAATAAAAAATCAAATAGTTTTCTCCGTATGTTTACTGAAGTCTATGTGGGCTCCAATGATGGGTCCGCGAACATGTAAGCAATATTCCACTTTCTACCACACTCAACCAAGAACATCAGCAGCAGTGGCGTACCGTGGGTGTCAGCCGCCCGGGGTGGAGGAAAATTTCGCCCCCCCGTATTTAGGTATTTCAATTTAAAAGACTAAAATTTAGTCTTGTCACAGAACAAGCAATGAAAAATTCCGTGCTAGTGCAGCGACCTGTTTATAATAGCTCTATTGGATATTAGTGGTGTATATGAACGCGAATGAATCATACAAGAATAAATACGTCAACAGGTTTCGCAGGAATTCCTCGGATGAAAAAATTACTAGTTCACCCGGACGGCGAGCCGATTCCCGGACTGTCCGGACGATAGCACTATCGTAGGCGCGCCGCAAATATAGATTAGGATGGTTCAAATTTTTACAAGATATTATTATTATTTATTGTGAAATTTTGCCGCCCCAAAAGGTAATTTTCCCCCTATAAAGTGCCGTCTCTGCCGCCCCCAGTACGGTACGCCACTGATCAGCAGTGACAGATTGAATAACTTTCGTAATTCACTGTTTCATATGTTGAATGTTGCGAATACAAAGACTATTAATAGTTTGCCTCACAATACCATCAGGAATAAAAATGCAGAGATCAGATTTGGAGAGTATGAGGACCGTGGCTTCCATCCGCCCATTCCTGTCCAGAACCATAGAAATGTCTCAAGATATTTTGTAAAAATCTTGTCATAGTTTGGAGGAGAAGTATCATCTCGCTGAAAGCGTGCATTGTCATAAATTGGGGATGCTGCAAACAATTTTAATATTAATAAGTCAAGATAATTAAGTAATGTCACAGTTTATTCCGAAAATAAAATTGGGCCAATCACGTAATCTCTGGCAATAGCATATCTAAACTTCATTTTAGAGCTATTATCCTCATATTCAACGAAACCGTTGGGTCATTCGTTAACACACATTCTTACGTTGTGCCAATGAACATGTCCGGAAACACGAAAGCCTATTTCATTACCGAAGATTACACAATATAAAAACTGCTTATCGTTGTCTATTTCATTGAGAATATCCACTGCAAAAGTATATCTTGTCTGTTACATAAAAATTTCAAGTTACAATTATGTCTTATACCTTGTAACTTGTAGTAAGTACTTGCACTTGTTACTCGTAATAAGTAATCTTATGCAATCAAAATTGCTTGCGACAAGTAGATAGTAAAAAACTAGTAGCTTATAAGTTTTTACAAACTTGTTATTAAGGGTATTTTGTTTGTAATTTGTAACTTGTAAAGTTTGTAACAACTACAGGCGTTTTCTCAAATCAGGTCTTCGGAGGATTGCATAAGAACTGAAATTTATAAGCAGTGAAACGTAGACTTTTCAGAACTTTAAGCAGTTATTTTTTGAAGTCCTAATTGTTGATCACATTTACGCATTGAATTCTATAAACTGCAGATAAAATTTCGAATGCCTTCATCTGACTCGTCATTAATTAATGGTCTTCCCGATCGCTTTTTGTCCCATTTCTTTTAGTCAACGTCACCAGTTAGATATCTTGGGCCTGTCTGTAAGTTTTAGTTTTTATAAAATTACTTTTGAATTGTATGCTTTGAATTTATTATTATTATTATTATTTTATAACAAACGCACCAATGCATTCCAGTCTTAATATCTGAAGGAAAATAAAATCACGTTTCTTTTAGTATTAATAACATTGTCTCGTATATTGTCTGGCAACGTTGTTATATACTAGTTCGTACAAACACGTTTATACCTCTCCGGAGGAGAAACTCGCAACGAGAGTCATTTTGTAGTGATTAAGTAATACTATAAAGCCACACAAATATTATGATGCAAACATTATCACGCGGATCATAGGAGCTCGCAATTTTACTTTTTTAACGTAATGTTTTGTTCAATTTTTGTCCTTTTGTAATTCAAAATAGGAACTCAATTAGAAATGTCAGTTGTCTCCCTTGACGACGGTGCCCATGTGTGGTGCACGTTCTGCACGCCCACCTTCTTTCGGCAATCTACCTCAATGACGAATGTTTTTATGTGGCAGTTTTTCGTGAGACACATTAGGTATTCAGATTGCAGGTATAATCAAATTTCAGATTAGGTATAATCAAATTTTGCTAGCTACAAAGACACCTCATTTTCCCTTGAGCATTGGTAATGTTGTGTGATTTCGTCATCATGATAGGAAGTTACATCGAGATAAAAAATTTGGTGTTTGTCTTTTATTTGTGGCCATATTTCACGATTCTATCGTATGTTATTCGATCATAATAATCTTTCGAAACTCCACCATGACTTTTGAGAAAAACCGTATAATAAACGTCATCAATGGCATACGATCAATGTATTTAATTACTCAACACCATGACTGAACTCAAATATTACGAATTTTCGAAACAAGATTAAGATAACTACAAAAACATTAATATAACAACGCAGACTCAAAAAATATTTAGCCTATAATAATATAAGCCAAACGACCAGGCGGATTATTTTCTGGCTAAAAATAAACTAATTTAATAATTTGAAGTAACATAATTTAATTAGAGGTTTTTCCATTTCGTGCTAATTTTAATAAATAATTTAATTCAGAATTTTCTGGAAGAAAAGAATCGGCCCGGAACGGAACTCAAACCCTCAACTCTCGCATTCCGGGCAGATGCGTTGCCAATTACGTTACCCATATCTCAATTCGATCTCCACTTTCGGAAGAATTTATAGTTATAAATTCTTTTCGCTTTTGGCTTATATTATGAAAATATTATATATTTCGATTTTTCACTATTTTTCGATCTTGCTAGATATTTATAATTGAAAAAATTAAACATTTAAAACATGTTTCTAATTGAGGACAACACTCACCGTTACGTACGAACGATTCGTCTCGGTTATCTTCCATTTTCAAGAAATAAGGAAATACATTTCTCCAGTCCCATCCGACTGCACCATGTAGAGCCCAATTGTCATAATCGTATTTATTCCCTCGAGCGTAAACACCTGTGGTTAACATTGCTGTTCCTCCTAAAACTTTACCAGCTGTTGCTACAAATTCCTAAATATATTTTGAATATAAACACACATTTACCGTTAATAACATTTTCTTAATTAAAATTTAAAATTATTTATATATGAGTCTCTCGTTTGCCAAATCGATTAACTTTATCAAGCGAAAAAAAACTGGCAAAAGAAAATTGTACATTCTTTTTAAGAATTTTTAAAATTTAAATTAGTGTAAGCATTATAGAATGTATTATTACAGGCGTAGCTTTTATCTAACGACATATAAAATACATAAAATAGTATATGCTTAGAATAATTTTACATTTTTCGCATAACTGAGAGAATTAATCGATTTGACAAGTGAAAATAAAAATAAAATAATTATTAACATTGAATTCACAACCAAAAAAAGTTGATTACAGAGTAAAAGTCATTATTATGCATTGTTTATCATCTCAGAGTAGTTGTGAGGCGTCAAAAAATAACAGTTATAGGTTTACCAATAAAATGCTTAAAATGCATTGGATACAATTAGAAAAGTCAAAGCTTTACGCCATAAGATTCAAGTATGACTTCGATGCAGCTAATTAATATTAAAAAGTTTGTAACAGGATAGACCGCTCTTTGTTATATCCTACAGTCAGAATTGTGAGAGAGAAAAGAAAAAAGATATGACGGACCTGTTGAAATTCATTCCTCCTAAGATCTTCAACATGTTCTGGCGTAGTAGACACTAGTATTGTGTTTTATTCCAAAGACACATGGCAAGTTTTCCGTCAAATTCCTTTATTAGTTGAGTCTACTCAACTAATAAAGGAATTTGATTAAAGAAATTAGTTGAGTAGACTCAACTAATAAAGGAATTTGACGGAAAACTTGCCATGCGTCGTTGGAATAAAACACAATACTAGTGTCTACTATGCCAGAATTATAAAACAGGACACGGTTTCAAAAAACAAATATTTAACATGGTTATTACAAAAACTTAGAAAAAATCGAAATGTGTCCAATAGTGACCGAGTGGAGCCAAAGAGCTGGTCGAGTGAAGTTTGTCGGGTTTTCTTAATGTTATTGATTAAATGAATTTTTTCTTTTTTTTAATTTCACTTTTTATGACGGGATAAAGGTAAAAAGCTACCTTTATTGTCAAATATATACTGTTGCATTAAAAAAACACTTATCTAAAAACGTATAAGCGTTTGAATTGCATTATCGTAAAGATTTATTTAAGTGTTTGGAGTTAAGCATTGGATTTTAATAAAATTATTTATTATTCCACGAGCATAAAATTTTTGTTATTCAGCGGTGTTAATATTAAGGTGATATAATACGGCTCTGGTTACGCTGTGCTTTAAATAGCATATTTCTACCTCCATTGGATTCTTAACAAAGATCAGACAAGTGTTATCAACTCGAATTGAACTTTTAATAATTTAGAATTTTATGTTTTCCTTCTAAAATTAACATTATTTTTTTTACTGATGCCATTATCAAAGAAAATCACCGAAATGTTAATGGAAATATATCATGTCAGAAATCACGATAAAACATTTGAAAAATGTCCACTTTTTTCCTTAAGTATCAAATTTGGCACACTTTGATTGCAATAGTTAATTTATGCTAATTTGTAATTTATTCATAGACATTATCACACGAAACTCTACACAATTATGAGATAATTGGGTCACCGAGTCTTTAGCATTTTTCGGAAATTCAAGAATAAATTTTTTGCTTGTATTTTTTTTAATCAATTGTGATCTGAAGTCTTGCAAAAAAACTTTTCTCATAAATTTTGGAATAAAAATAAAGTAGCAAGTAGATAGAGTAATTTTACGAATCACAGTTAAAGAGACGATGAATAAACAATAACAAAACTTTCATTCAAATTAAAAATCTAGACGGAACCGACCTCAAGTATTCCGAGTTTTCGACGTTTTACTGTATTAAACAAAAGTTTTGTATACATTTTTTCTGTAATAAAATGAAATAAATAATCGTTACTGATGAAAGATTCCTATTATGCGTCGCTATGATCGATTGAATCATCTTCTACAATGTTTAGATTAATTAAACGATATTTAAATCCCTTTTATAAAATAAAAATTGTATGAAATTGAAATTATATAATAAAAAATCACTGTTGCAACAAATAGTGCGTAGAAAACGAACAAATACAACGTATATCCAATTGCAGTTTTGCCACGAATATCTATCCACTTTTACACTGTTTCGTGACAGTGAGAGAGAGCAGTGTAGATTTTCCGTAATTCTTGAGTTAAACAAACGATCATAAAAAATTTTTAAACAGGCAAAATGAAACTGGTGTAATTATGTATAATAATTTACACGTAAATTAATTGAATATTTTACGAATTACATTGAATCTTATTTTAATACATACAATGTAATTTATGATATAATTTAAATTTTAAAATATGAATATTAATATCAATATCTTTTTGTTTTTTGAGATATTTTTCACCGATACTGATACGAATTTTGGAGCATTTCTAGTTCTACATCTCGACTAATGAAATTTTAATATGAAATATATATCTATTATAGTTTTTGAAACAAGCTTGAATGTATTCAATTTCCTTCACGCTTGTACTTTTAAATCATTTTTTTATATTTTTATTATAACTTAGAAAACTATATTCACTGATCTGCGCGTAAATATAAAATTTTACTTGTTAGTAGTTGTCTTAATAATTTATAGAAAATAAGTTCTATACACAGGTTTCTTAAATGAAATCTATAACGAAGAACCAAATGAGCAGCATTTTCTGTTATTTGTTTAAGGTATTTCAACAAACAAATATTAAAGAAAGTAAAAATACGTTAGGCTTATAATGCGCTGTAATTTTAAATTAAATTAAAATAATTGTAAGACTTTGTAAAAATACATAATTGAAAATACTCCTACCCTGTTCTTCAGAGCCCAACCAACTTTTTCACTTGGTATCGAAGTAAAATTCCAATCGTATTTAGAATTAATCTCGCTCAAACCGAGTGAAATTATGTCGTTTGCTAGGGCTGGTTCTTCTCCAGCTTCCAGCAGAAGTACTTTATTCCAAACATCTTCGGACAATCTATTAGCCAAAACCGATCCCGCAGCACCAGATCCGACTTGTAAAATAAAAAACGAAAAATCTTAATAAATAATATAACATAATTACTTAGTTTATGATTTATTACTTTTAGATTTGTATAGTAAATAATTCAGAAAATTACGCATTAATATTAATTTTTATAAAATAATATATGACATTTTAATGCAATATTAAAATTACTTACCTATGATATAATCGTATTCTTCAACACGAGTTGCTTCAACAGAGAGAGAAAGCAAGAAAATTGTTAAAAATATATAAATCATTTTATCGAAAGTTTGAAAATATAGTATCAATTTTCTCAGAATGTTTTATGAGCGATTAGAAAAATAATTTACAAGCAATCATAAAGTACTTTAATTCACTGTAACGATGTGAACCTGTTCGTCAGGTTTTGCTAATGATTTTCTACATAAAATTACTCATTTATTTTAATTGTAGATTGAAGTTAATAAACCTATTAAGTATTTCAAATCAAAAACATGTTATCTAGATAAAAATCTCGATAACGTGGCATTGATCTCAAATAACTAAATGAGTAAATATGACGGAAAGTAAGTTTCAATTTAATTATAAGCAATTTTTGAAAGTGGTTGAATTAAAACAATTATTCAGTTAATTTAACTTTGTTAAATGTTAATATAAAATCAATGTTTAGATATAAAATCCTCGAAGTACAAATAAAAATAAAAATTTGATAGTAAATAACGAAGTATAAATGGAAGGCAGAAAGGAATTTCGGCTTTTTTCAATTGTCATTTCTGAAAGTTAGAAAAGTATCTTATTTTTTATCGCAGGGAGAGTTTTCTTTTCATTTGTAAATTCCGATAACGATCAAAATTTTTATTAAAGTCTGACCTTACTCACGATGTGACACATCTCCTTTGACTTATAATCGGCAATGTGATAGTCATCAAAATGAAAGAGCATCAATTTGCGATGTATAACAGTATTCCTGCCAAATTTAAACTTTATTAGTCCATGGGACTAATTAGTGTGTGTGTGTGTGACTGTCTATGGACTTGTCCATTGACAGTCACATTATCTACACACAGAGAGAGAGAGACAAAAAATAACAATGTTCTCTACATTAAAGTTTAAAGTATTATGCATTCTATTATCTATTTCTCATCTTTTAAACAAGTAATTTTTCTCTTAATAATTAAAAGTCAGCCCTTATAATTTTTAAGTATCTTGTAATTTAAATAGCATATTAAAATAAAATTAGATTAATATATAAAATAAGTTTCGTTTTCGGCATTATATATTTTTTAATCTATAGACTATATATAATCGAGATGGGTAGATAATAATAATAAGGGCAGAGACCAAACGGTTAGGAGTTGAAAGTTGAAATTTGGTACACAGGGTACGTCACGAGAACGCACACTAAGAAGGGATTTTTCGAAATTCTCCTCCGGGGGAGAGGGACGGATTAAAACTTAACACTTCCATCAACAATGGAAGTGTTAAGTAGCAATGGCAGTGTTAACAATGGAAATGTTAAGTAACAATGGAAGCGTTAAGAGAAAGCGACGTGCAAGATTTACAGGCGCAGATGCGGTTTTTTGCGTTTTTGCTTGCGTTTTAATAGGGTATGTCACGAGAATATACACTAAGAAGGGATTTTTCGAAATTCCACCAGCGGGGGTGAGGTTGTTAACACTTCCCCCGTGGGGAAATGTGAACAATGGAAGTGTTAAGAGAAAGCGACGGGCGAGATTTACAGACGCAGATGCAGTTTTTTCGTTTTTGCGGGAAATCGAACATTTTTTAACCCATCTAAAAATTCTCTAATTAGTCTGGAAACAGGAGGACCTAATTCTTGCATTCTTTGAAAACAGGTAAGTTTGACTATAACGTAATAATCAATCGATCGATCAATCAATCAATCAAATATTTTTATTTGCATTAAGGCTAAGCCTTAATGCAAATAATTTTCAATGATAGCCTATATTAATATACATTTGTTATCTATCAATCATTTCATATACATTATCTTTAAAATCATCAATAATATTACAATAACCGTTTAATAGTAAATTTTATCGTTATTTAACTTTTAAATATTTTACTTTAAGTAACATAATCAGTAAAAAGACAATTTTTTTTAGTTCTTTGGCGATTTGATTAAAAAAACCATTAATTTTATACATTTGATTTAACGTAAGGTTGTTTAATTTTGTTCTAAAGTCTTGATTTTGCTTCGTACATATTAATTCTTTAATTTCATATTTTGGATGATATTTCTTTAGTCCTTCACAGTCTCTTAGTAAATTGTTCAAAGAATAGTCTCTGGAGTTAAAATCACCAAATAATAATACATATGGAGAGATATTTTTCCATTTTTCGAGATTTTTCAATATTTCATTTAGTAAGTCTATCTGGTCAGGCTGAACGTAAACCAACATTGTAATAATTAACTTTTTGTGTAAATGTTTCATTTCAGTATTATCAGTTTGTAATAAGATTAGAATATAATTAATTGCTTTTTGTATAAATTTTACGGAACCAATGTTTTTTCTTACTATTAGACAAAGTCCTCTATGCGGTCTCCCAGGTCCTATTGGTTTCTGCGCGTCAGAAGATATAATTGTATATTCCATTCTATTTTTTTATATTTTCATTAACTGGTGTGACTAGCCAGGTTTCAGTTATACCCAAGATATCAGTATTATATAGTAATTAAAAGAAATCTTGAGTTTTTATTTTGTGAATTAAGCCTTGGCAGTTCCAATTTGTGATATATAAGTTAAGATTATTTGAAATTTTAATCCTTTTCACATTCTAACTCTGAATTAATTATGTTCTTGGGTTTTTCTGTAGAGAATACTTCAAAAAATCATCAGCGTATACTAATTGATCTTGAATATAACTATATGTAATTTTTTGACAATTAGTCATCACGCAGTTTTAGTTGTAATCCTTGTTTCTTAAAAACGTAATAATCTAAATCTTCGCTATCGTTACTTTTTGCTTGAGCAACGTCGGACCTATCTGCTAGTTGTTAAATATTATAGTTATACATAACGTAGGTACATTAAATTCCTAATAGCTGTATTAATTAATATTGATTTAAAAACACTTATTTTTATTACTTGTTTCATTAAATGAAACATTTGTGTAGTTAAAAATATAATTTGATTTTTTACCAAATTTATTTATTTCTGTTCCTTGTTTTATTTAAAATAATCTCTACGAAATTTATGTTAAGCAGATTTGATTACAAAAAACTGTATTCAGAACATTTTATGGTTTAAATACTTGCTGTGAGCTATTGATTTGATTAAAAAAAGCTCGTTATTATCAGGCAGTTATATACACATAGCGTGGGAAAGTATGAGAATCTTATTATTTTATCTTTATAGCCTTTTGATCTTGATACGCTTCATTACTATGAACTTAATATTATTATCGGAGAACGTAATGTACTGGTACATTAGAATATGGAAAGCTGTCAAGCTTGCCCATTACAGTTCCTCAATGTGTCTCACGTGTCTCAATGTCTCACATGTGACTCAATGTGTCGCACGACATGGACACATTGAGTCCATGTCGTGCGACACTCAACCGATACTCAAAGTCTTTCTAAGCTCGCTATAGCATACCCGTTGTCACTCTTTCCACAGTAGCCAAGATTCTTCAGCTCCTACTCCTATAGTTTACTCATGTTGTACAATAATGGGTGATTCCGACTTTGCGAGATGCTGAACATAAACGCCGTTACGTTTACGGCGCTTTCTAAGAGTAGTAATAACAACACGTTTGAATATACATAGTAGATGGCAAATGAAACTCGGACGGCTATTCGATCGATTAGTGTAAATTTCCCGCTTCTCGGATAATCTATATCTATATCTATATCTATATCTATATTATATATATAAAAATGGACGTGTATGTCCCTATATTTCACTTTTCCGCAAAAACTACACATCGCACGTGAATGGTGTTTGTATGTGGTGGTAGCCCAAGTCTCCATTCGTGCATAGGGGTGGTTGCGTCTCGATAGCTATAAGGATGTGGGAGATATGGGGNTTTTAAAATTAATTTGACCTATTAATTAATTAATGTATTATTTATGAATTGAATTTAAAAATTTAACGTAGAAACAATGCGTTAATAGGTTAAATTAATTAACAAAATTTGTTCTTTCCTTATTTGTTCGTCTATGTTTACTCCATTTTCCTGAAAAAAAGTAAATAATGTGCAAGACCATTTTTCCCAAACTGGAGCCCGCAAATCAATCAACTAGTAATTATTTAGCAATATGCATCTATTTTCATAAAAATATATTGATAGGGGCATAGGCCGTCGATTGAAAGTTTACGTCGGGAGTCACTGTAAAAATTCACTTCAGACTGAGTAATTAATTACATAAGTCAAAATCATAAAAGAAAAATGACAGTTGAAAATAGAAAGTAGTTGTAACGAATGTAATACGAGAGTTCCAAAAATAATGCTACAATTTTATATTTTTGTTATTATGTTAATTATTTCTGAGAACGTTGTAATGTGCATTAGAACATGGAAAACTGTCCAAGCTTGCCCATTACAATTTCTCAATGTGTACATCTCGTGTCGCACAACACATATCCAACCGATACTCAAGTCTTCCTAGGTTCACTACTGTATAGTATATCTGTTGTCACTTTTCCCACAGTGGCCAAAATACTTCAGCTCCTGTAGTTTACTCATGATGTACAGTGATAAGTGATTCCGACTTTGCGAGCCGCTGAACACAAAACGACTTTACGTTAACGGCGCTTCCCAGAGGTAGTAGTAACAACACGTTCAAATGTAGATGGCAGGTGAACTCGGGCAGTTACTCGTTCGATTAGTATAAATTGCCCACTTCTCAAATAATAATTAACATAATTACAGTAATTTAAAATGGAAGCATTCACTTTGCAAGATCTTGTATTAAAGTGTTTGAGTAATTTTGTATTATGTAAGTATTGTGTAAGTATTGTGTAAGATTATACGAATTATATGATACGATATAGAAATGCGGCATCATTCGTATTGCTGTATTGAAGTTTATTATTATTACTGATTTTGCTTCAGATACTCATTACAGAAACGTAAAATTTTCTCTTTCTAATTGTCGATTTAAATTATTTTTGATATTGGTGAAGTATCATATCTGCAGCTTTGTCGGCGATCATCATAGTAACTGTCATTGTGTGACCTCCTATGAGTATGGGAATGATAGATGCGTCGACCACTCTTAACCCATGAACTCCTTTTACTCTGTAAAATTACAGAAAATTAATTATTAACACAATACAAAACATATTTATTAATATTTAATATAATTTTCATTTGTTCAAATTTAATAAAGTAATCTAACTCTGAATATGAAACAAAGACCCATATATTGGATCTGCGCGTCAGATGAACCGCTGTAATTGCAAAAAACATCGAATTGCGTGTGAGCTTTCTCATTTTCATACAAAGTTTTTGCATCAGAGAGTATGTAAAAGCAAAATGGCGGTAATAGATTAATAGAGTAGAAAGGGCGGCTCTTTATGCGATCATGATCAACTTCAGTCTGCGATCTAAGTTTTAGATGTTTGTGAGAACAACTTATGACTACAGATATATTGCTGTCGTAATTGTCACTTTACAAATAATCGTTGTTTTCTCATAAAGTAAAATAATAGATATACACGAAAACTCTCATGATTGTCGTTTTAAAAGGGTTGGAAGATGTGTTCGAGAAGGTAACCAGAACTAAATTGGACCAGTGATCCAACATAGAACCACATTAGATTCGATATATAATTTGTTGGACAATATTATTTCGGATGGAATTGTGAAGTCATCACCGTCATCGTCAACGACAGTCGATGACGTGTCAGCTCTCTCGCGACAAGGATATAAAAAAGGGAGACCACTGGAAGCTCGGGAGTTCGCTCACGGAGGTTATATTGGGTCATAGTGATTTCACGTCTCCCACATCGGTAGAAGACATCGGCCAAGCCCAACTCTGACATAAAGAATTGTTGTCGCCACATATAGTACTTGGAAGTAATTATTTTGAACCAGCGAACTCTCTCTCTACGCAGATAGGAATAGTCGTTAGAGTAAACCCTTTAGAGAAAGGATAGATGGTATAATCGCCATAAGCGTACTTATGTTATCCGCATTTATTCTTAGATGTAGCCAACCTATTGTAACCTTTTGTATTGCTTAGTTATATAATAAATGCTTGTTTAGTTTTAAACCTGTCTCCTTTCTCTGAAGGACGCCTGCCGACTTACCGACGCATTCCCCACTCGATTTGCCCTCCTAGCCATTCAACAGACCCCGAGATCGGGTTTTATCAACCTGTTGCAGAGTAAGTGGTCATTTGGGGATTAACCAGTGACCCACTGCTTATCTCACAGAATATATATCGAATACCAAACTACCGAGAAATGAAAGTAAAAATTTTAATTTTCGAAAATCATTTGACCGAACTTTGAATTTCTCGAAAAACAAATTTTTTCGAATTTTGTATGAACAAATATATACCGAATTTTCGAATGTTATTGATACAAAGTCGATTCTCGAACATTTAAATTTCGAAAGTTATTATTCGAATTTAAATGTTTGAAATAGTTCGTTTCACCACACTAAAGTTTGTGGTAAAACTAAACAGAAAGCTATGATACAATGTACTGTCGCGTTACCATGATTAGGTTCATTAATCTTCGGCAAGTTCTATTTTGTTATCACCACACATTAAATGAATCAAAAAATGTGAAAGATTCTGCGCATATGCTCATTCAATAAGTCATAGAGGTGTGGAGCAAATCTGGTATTCCGACCAGACAACCACATCACTGCGTTGAAAAACTTATAAAAATTCATAAGAAATGGCTGCTTTTAAAGAAAAATAAAACAAGAGATTTGAAAGTGCAAAAAACTAGAGAGCATTTGTTTACAGAAAAGCTAGACAAACTTTTTTATATTGCCCATTTACAGACCATGAACTCAATCAAAATTGCAAAAGACAGAGAGTTTCTCATTGATCAAAGAGGTGAGCGTAAGACATCAATTGACAAGAGGCTGGGAAATACCAAAGAACGTTCTTTAAAACGAAAACAAAGAGCTGAAGAATTAAGAGAAAAGGCCGCTAAAAGTAATGCTTCAACTTCGGTAGTGTCAAGTCAAGAACTAGAACTTGATTTCAGCTTCAGTAGCACTTCTAGTGCCGATAGCACTTTAGAAGATAAGCAAGATGATTATTTTGTGGT
Source organism: Centruroides sculpturatus (assembly GCF_000671375.1). Classification (NCBI taxonomy): domain Eukaryota; kingdom Metazoa; phylum Arthropoda; class Arachnida; order Scorpiones; family Buthidae; genus Centruroides; species Centruroides sculpturatus. Next base: position 61,869 of record NW_019385447.1, on the reverse strand, counting down.
TGCTTTACCATCAAGGACTTTTTCTTGCAATTATCTCGCGAGACTTGGGGTGACAATGTTGATTACCTTCAAAGCAAAAGTTGCATAAGAAATTTGCGTGTAGTTAACGACACTGCGGAGAGTGGTGGAAAACTATTTGAAGATTACAATACAATACTCACTAGAGAAAAACAATTTTTACTCTACGTCGTTGAACAGAACAGAAAGATTGTTTCTACCGAAACATCAAAAAAAGTGCTAATGAACTTAGTTTTAGGTTGAGAAAAAAAGAACAGTAATTAATATTATTTTAAGTATTGCTTTGTTTATAACATTTTGTGTGTGTTTAAATACTATATTTGAATAAAAAAATTTACTTTTGATACATAGTTTACGTTTTTTACTTAATATAGTTCTTTTTAAGGATTTTTTCATAAAATTCAGATATTTCAAAGTTGATGAGCACCCCCTTTTATAAAAGATAAGGGGTTGAAATTTTGAACACATAATAGGAATGGTAGGTGTAACAAAACAAGGGGATGGCGTGACTTCCACTTGAAATTTTTTTTTTTGCTATTTAAGCATGGACCACTCTAATATATATACATATATATTTCGTTTTGCTGATGACATTGAGTTGGTTATTTCGTGATATAACTATTTAATAAAAAATTAATTTCCATTTTTTGTTAAAATTCTTTTTATCTGCTCCGCACTAACATGGAGACGGCCAGTCGCCTCTCCGATTCGAACGAAACTTGGCGAGCACGTGAGCCTAAACACAAACAGATCCTTATCCAAATAATAGGACCCACTTCTGAAGCGTTTCCGAGGAACGGGTCTCTGAACATTGAATATTTAGCTCATAACTCTTTGGAAGGTTCAATTCTCATAATTGAAATGCCGAGTGTATACGACGCTAGGCGTAGTACCAATCTATCTATCTACCTTCTCAGTAATACTAGCTATTTATAATAATAAACCAAACACACCTGGTTTGTATTTGCCGAGTTATTTTCTTTATTCAAACGTTTTCGGCCAATTTGTATAGGCCATCTTCAGGCTTTAACGTTGGTTCGTTCAATGGAACCAATAGTTCGAAATTCATTTGAATTTGAACTTTTAACAACTTATGTGTATAAATAAATAGTTAAGAATAATATCAAAAACTTGTTGCAACTTAACAATAACACGAAAAACGTAAATTAAAATAAATATATGATAAAATGTAATCTAAAATCGCGTTTCAATTTAACAATGAAAAAACAAAAACAAAAAACGAAACAAAAATTAGCAAGTAAGGCTCAGTCAGACGGATCAGTAGTCAAATGGGATGAAGCCAAGATTGATAGGACAGGGCATTCACCTTCCATCGCAATGGAAATAGAGAAAATAGAGATTTACAAAAGTAAGATGAGGGACAGATGCCTAAATGCAAAAGATGCGAAAGCATTACCAACGGCTTGGAAATATAAAAAATTGAAAAACTACGGGTTTTAATAATCCATAAACATTTTATGATCTGGAGTTTTTAGGATTTAGTAGTTCAAACTCAGTTAAAGTTGTTATAATTTTTGTTTTGTATTTTGTTTTTGTTCTTTCATTGTTAAATTGAAACGCGATTTTAGATTACATTTTATCATATATTTATTTTAATTTACGTTTTTCATGTTATTGTTAAGTTGCAACAAGTTTTTGATATTATTCTTAACTATTTATTTATACACATAAGTTGTTAAAAGTTCAAATTCAAATGAATTTCAAACTATTGGTTCCATTGGAACGAACAACGTTAAAGCCTGAAGATGGCCTATACAAATTGGCCGAAAACGTTTGAATAAAGAAAATAACTCGGCAAATACAAATCAGGTGTGTGTGGTTTATTATTATAAGTAGTACCAATCGATGTAGGTTTGAGCCTTCGCAATTTTAGTTTTTTTTTATGTGTAACAAAATTAGCTTATTATTACTATTGTTATTCTTCATGTTTAAAGCTTAAAATGAGATTTAAAAACGTGATGTCATTGCCTATTTAGCAAAAACGAAATCTCTACATTTGACTGTTGTATGTCATTAAATAAAATTTTTACTTCGTATTAATATTCAGATAGGGTTATATTGTTATATTTAAAGTGTAACAGACACGAGCGCATGAGGAATTTGCCTCCAACATTAACAATTAAAAAAACGCTGCGACTATGCTACCCTATTTTCATATCAGACTTGTCTTTTTTTTGTCCATTCGCAGTAACTACTGCAGCTTATTCGCTTGTGTCGTCATAGTACGTAATCAAAAGCAAAAATATCTGAAAATAAATACGAAGAAATAAAAATTTGATTTAATATCATACAAAAGTTAAATCTACAGAGACTTTGTTTCGCTAAACAGGAAATGGCGTCACATTGTTTAATTTCTTATTATAAGCTTTAAACGTTAGAAATAATAATAGTAATAATAATAGTGAAATAATAAAATAATTTGTTACATGTAAAAAAAATACTAAAAGTGCAAAGCCGCGAACCTACATGGCACATTTCCTACGCCTAGCGTCTTATCCACTCGACTATCTCAGTTACAAGAAGATAATCTTCCAAAGACTTATTAAGAAGCCCATTTTTCAACAACAAAGTAGATCCTATTATTTGGACAATGAAATAGTCGTGTTTAGGGCTATATGCTCACCAAGTTTCACTCGAATCAAAGAGACGAACGTCTGTCCGTCTCCTTATGCGAGTCTTCTTACTGTATCCGTTGTGATCCGAATAGGAAAAACTAGGCTGTGAGAGAAGGGGCCAAGATATCCGGGAATAATCTCCAACGTAAATTCTCTAGAATTTGTCAACGGCCCGAATCCAATCTTGGTTCTCCCAAATTAAATAAAAACTCAAAATACGTATAAAGAAACATATTAGAGCAATTAAAGGAAATTATGCAAATTCAGCAGTAGCCGAGCATGACAGCTAAGAAGGATGTGAAATAATTTAAATACAACAAGAATAAAGAAAATAGAAAAAAATGGATTTTAAAAATAATTATTTGAACATATTTATATAAAAAACAAGGGAATAGAATTAATAATAATTTTAAAAAAAGTTTATCAATCATAGAATGGTATCATTTATAGATGGCGTAATGGGCTGAAAAGTACTTAAAGCAGAAGTAACAGTGGAAAAGATGATACAAAAACGAAATAAAAATATGGAAAACGCCGAACCAAGCGAAGTGCGTACAGAGACAATTTTAACATTTTAAATAATTTAAGTTTATTACAAAATATGTTATCATTTGTAGAGAATCCAGCCTGCATTCACGGATTCCCTCCTGCCGGTTGGTCGTACCGTATTGTGAAATTCGAGGTTTATATAATGTAATAAAAGCATTTAATCCTTTAAATTTTTAATAAATTCCTTTAACTAGAAGTTGCACCTGCAGAAACGAAATTTGAGGTGCATGAGAAAATTATAACTCATTCTGTTAAACAATAAACATTCTCACGATCAATCCGTGAATAGTTTACAATTATCGACGAAATTCGTCATATTGTTGTCATTTTAACACCAACTTTAACCTCACACCTGCTAAAACAAATGGTCACCTGACGAATTTTCCCACCGAAAAAGGTATAAAAGCCCGACACCTTCCCCTCATCGAGGGATTCGCCGAACGTCTAAGTCAAACATCGCCTTCTCCATTGCAGCCCTACACTCCCATCGCTGACCTACACATTCGTCGCCGACCTATACTTGTGTCACCGCTCAGAATCCATAAAGGACGACATTACGGGGAAATATCCCACTAGTATATGCAAAGAGGTATGAACGCTTGTTATTGTAAACTCTCTCTCTCCGCAGAGTTTTTGTAAAATTTTATTTAGCTAGTAAAATAAACCGTTGTTTTGTTTTAAATGGTGTCGTTACTCGACTTTGCCAACGTCTTATCGTCGACCCGTCCTACTCTCCTCCACTCGCGTAACGCGTAACCGAACGTTACTACCATCTCTGACAAGAAAGTAGGTCACCGACCAGTGGCCGGAAGGAGAGGACTTCCCGTCCCTCCCGGTGGCTCACAGTATTGAAATAGTCAAATATCTTAACAAAACAAAAACAGTTTAATCACACTTGATCATTTACGGTAGAAACTCAATCCTATGCAGTAACGAGACTCTTCTTATCCTTCCTTGCCCATTTACAAACTCCACCACTTCTCTTCACTAACTCAACCGTCGTTCCACCTCTACTCTGACTCTCCTTCTCCCACTCTTCCTCTTTCTTTCTTTCTCTCTCTCTCTCATTTTTCCACCTCTTTTCTCCTCTTTTTTATGGCTCTTTGTCTACCCTTGTTTATTACTTTTATGACTGCCTGTAAAGAGATTTGATATGAACCAACAAGAGCGCAGTTGGGATAGGTCCAATATCACTACATCACTTAATACAGGCGTTATTTACAGAACGGTATGTTACGCTCTGTCATTTGGATATTTATGTCTGTATTAATGTTGTTTTACTATTAAACAATAAAGTAAACGCAATTTTATCTTAAACAGTACTTTCGAGTAAAAATAAATGTTTTTAAAAAGTTTTTATATAATTATTATAGAACCTGCTGAAGAGGAATCTTCACGTCCGAAACACACAAAAAGTATACAGGTGAAAATAAAGACATTTTGTTTTGACCTTTGATTAAGATTTCGTCTCTTAACTAATCAGAAACTTCACTAGTATAATAAGTCCTATTAATAAACAACGTCCAAATGGACACAGTATGCACAGAGATGTAAAAAGTAAGGACAAAAAGGTTAAAAACAAGTCTGTAAATAAATTTGATTTGGCTTGGAGATATCTTATGTAAATGAAAAGTTTCATAATTGTAAAATACACTTACTTCAAAGTTGCATCCACAACTGTAGTGGGATCATTGGGATCGCCCATTTTACAGGTTCCAGAAAAGTGATGGACAGAGACAGGAAACGCCAAAGCCATGCAAGCAAGGTGTTCATCACTAAAACGTTCATATTTTTCACATCCTGGCATATCGTAGGGCAGAGGTTTAACTCCTAATTTTCTCATCGGTTTTGTAGCGGCCAAAGTTAAACAATACTTCATACCTATTATTATAAACATATTAATTTACTTAACTTATAGTCTCTTTTAAAAGATATTAATTTGTTATTACAATATTTAAATAATTAGCTACCTTCGACTAAAATTTTCACGTCATCAGGATGAGAAAGGGTATTTAAGTCGATTACTGGATCAACGTAAGGATTGTTTGATTTTAACGTTACACTTCCTCGACTTCGTGGATGAATAACAATTGGAAAACAAGTGATGATATCATGGTCCTTGTACTGATCAAACATATTTTGTAACTAAAAATATCAGTTATTAGATCAAAAGGTTATATCTTGAATAAATATTTAGAGAAAGAAAGAATAAAATTACTTCATCATTTGCATTTGATAAGACATTTTCTATTATATTAGTAAGCCATACTATATGCATGTCGGGCCAATCTAGATATTTGTTGTACTTTGTGTTAACGAATCCAGCAACTTCTAATTCTGCAAGTGTCGATAATGGTCCTGTAGAAAATAGATGAGTCACAACACTATTAATATAAGTAAAATAATTACAGTATTTTCAGAGTTTGCTCATACATGAACCTGTCAAAACGTTATTCATTTCTTTGCAGAGAGTTCTATTTAAGATCTTACCAATATATATTTTAAAATATTTCTTTTCATATTTTCGAAATTTTGTTAACTCGGATAAAATTATTCAAGACAGAATCTTATGGTGTTATCTCAATTCCTATTGCAGATTCCTTTTCCAATAATAGACGAAACCAAAATAACCTGTACACTGCATGTATGCTATTTTAATTAAGGAAAATTCAACCTAACATTCTTTCGGTATGTTGACAAATTTGACGTCACACGTTAAATAATCAAATTTATTAATAACTGAATAATAAAGAAGCATTAATTTTATGCAATTGTTATGAAAAAAAATACCTGTTCCATTAACCAAAATTTCGTTGTAATCTTCTTTGGTAATTCTATGATCAGCGAATGTGTAAGAGTCTATTAGAAACTGTAAACTAAGAGTTGTGGCATGGTCGTGTAAGTTTTGGCCAACGGGAAGATCCGCTACTAATGGAACCTATGAAGATTTTAAATTTTATAATGGATAAGTTTTAAGATTCTAAATATTTTTTGTGTATGTATTCAATGATCTAAAACAGGGCTGTCCAACTGGCGGCCCGCGGGCCGTATACGGCCCGCCAAATAATTTTTACGGCCCCCGAGTACATTTTACTATGAATAAATTTATGTTACTAAATTATTATTATTAATATTAAAATTATTTTACTATGTGAAAATTTAAATCTAATTTGAATTTAAAGTAGGTACTATTTAGTTTGCGTAACTTCACTTAACCTGGCTGAATACAGCAGCAACCTTCTTGGCCCCCGAAATGTTTGGTGAAGAAAATATGGCCCGCGGGCTATGATAAGTTGGACAGCGCTGATCTAAAACACACCTGATTTAATTTTAGTTTAAAAATATTTAACAAAAAACAAATGAATACAACTCAAGTTTTCGATAAATAAGTCTTTGTGTAAGTTAATATTGTTTAGCAATTTAAATTGCAAAATAAAAAAACGAGAAATTATCTTAAATCTTGCATCAAATAGTAATACAGTCAATACAGAAACCAGTAAATTAAAAATTTTTTCTAGTAATTAACAAATTATTCATATTCTTTTCAATTTAATTTTATAAACTTAATTGTATACTTATATTTATAACGTATAATACGACTTGCGTGTAATTTTTGCAGCTCTTCTTTTGGACCAATCCCTGAGAGCATTAGAAGTTTGGGAGAATTGAATGTTCCTGCACTTATAATCACTTCTTTCTTCGCTAATGCTGTTAACTGACGACCTTTGTGGTCGAACAAAACGCCATATGCTTGATTATGCTCATTAATTAAAATCTGCAATACACACCAAGTTCTTTATTATTTTTTAAATATTAAACTCTATGGCCAGACTGTTTTTAAACTTACCTTGGTTACGAAAGCTGATGTAATTAAACGAAAGTTTCTCCTTCCAATGATTGGATCAATAAAAGCTCGTAACGAAGTCCATCGTCTTCCTTTATTAACTGTTCCCTGATTGGGCATAAACACTGGAAAAAATAATTTGTTGTTAATTTGGAGATGAATTGTCAATTTTATAGAATTCACAAAGTTTATTAGATGCTATACCCGTTTGACTTTTCCCGTTATAATCTCCGAGAGGATAACCAATACTTTCAGCAGCTTCTATGTATGCTTTGACTGCAGGAGAAAGAAATTCTGGAGTCTGAACGATTAATTCTCCACCAACTCCGTGATAACCTGAAGGTTTATATAAAACGATTTATTGCATATTGTAAAATTTTCGTAATATTCGCATTTTGAGTTTGATTTATCAATAGTAAAACCATGTTTAATACTTTAATGCATGTAACAATAAATTTCTAATTTGATTAAACCAGAAAATTGACTTTGTTTCGTGAAAAATTGCTTGAAAGTTAATTATAAAGATTTAATTATATTTTAAAAAATAGAAAAAGATGAAAGTAATTTAGCATTATGTTATCAATAAAATAAATATTTATTAAGAACATATAAGTTAAATATTCGTTAAAAGTAAACTTGTCCTTTGTTTATATAGGTCTAAAACATCAGTATCGTGTCCTTCTTGTAGACTCCCATATCATCACTAATCACTATCACTGTCAATATTTAATAATACTGTCTGAACTCTTGCCATCCTACATTTCCTTATTTTATTTGTCTACCTCTAACTCATCATCCTCTAATTACCTCTCAGTTATTATGTGCCTATAAATATGTGAATATGTTGTCTAAATAGCTGGAATTTCCACTTTTATAACTTATCCTGAAGTCTAATTTCTTCTTTTTCTTTTAACAGCCCATATTTGGAATCCAAGAACTAAATAAAAAAAAAAAAACTTTATAACTATAAGTTTTTTGACTACGTTTTTTTACCCTTAACGAAAACTCCAAAAAATATTTAAAAATGAACACAAATTGTAGCAAAAAGCGAACAGTCTAATCAATTTAAAGTCTAAAATCGAGAAAGTGACAGTTAATAGAAATGTAAATATTAACGACATTTGAGAATAAATAATGTTCAAAACCGAATTAAAATAGTATTTATAAGCAGTGTTTTAAAAAAGACCAAAGCAATATCTGAGTTAAACTCGAGAAAATTTCATATACCTTAAAAGAATTTCAAATGTTTACAGCTAATTCTCCCTATGCTCAAAACAAACTTACTCCGCAAAGCGATTGGAGCGCTCGAAGTGGCAGAAATATTTATTACGTCACTTCCATTTCATTAGAGCTATTGGTAGCTCAGAGACCAGTATCGACTCTGGTATTGACTACATTAACTTGTACAGTACATCGTCTGGCAACGTTGTTATCTACTACTTCGTACAAATGCATTTATTCTTAGCCAGAGGACCAAAGTCACTTTAAATTCTCACAACTATTATAAAATAGTCAAACCTCGATTTTCGAACAAAATTTTTTATGCCATATTTGCTCTGGTTGCAGTACGATAACTCGGCTTCCGAACAAGCTACTCGGCTGGGTCGCCATCGACGGTCAACTCCCTAATATAGTTTTCGTTTTGATATTTGTTATATCATAATGTTTGATTTATATAACTACAAAGGTTATCTTACGCAAGGGTTTATCACATCGAGTGACCAATCTAACACATTTTAAAAATCTTCTTCATCTATTGTATACAATTTAAAAAATTCTTTTTCAATTTTTAATTTAAAAAGCCCGGAAAACGCCACGCTTTTCTGCTACTATATATATAGTATAAATATAGATAAAGTAATATTATATAAAATATTATATTGCCTTTATAGATATTTTTATGGATGAAATACAGCTAAAAAAAAAAATAAAAACTTTTGTTTTGGGTCGGGAACAGATTAATCCATTTTCAGAAGCATAGCTAGCGTGGAGAAAGTAGGGCACGTGCCCTAGGCGCCACTCGCAGAGGGGCACCAAATGGTTACCAAGACAAACAAGATTTGTTTCTGGAGGGGAGGGGCGCTAATATAGTGTCGTGCCCCGGGCGGCAGTTATGTTCGCTACGCCATTGTCCATTTTACATTACAGTAGACCCCCTATAACGCTTAGATACGTTCCACGTTAATCGAATTTTACGTTGTAGGAATGATTAAATACGTGAGCCAATCGCAGCCCGATAGGTGTGAAGTTTACGGACTAAGGCTGTTTGAAAGGTTTTCTTCTATAAAATTAACCGATTCTAGACTAATATTCAAACCGATTCAAAAAATTGACTAAACCGATTCAAAAAATTGTAGGATTACTTACCGAGTGTGCACCGTTCGAGTACGCCGTTGCTAAAGCTTGTTTTCGTCGCGGAACAGCGCACGAAACGGCGGCCGCGATTTCTGATAACGAATTTTTCTCAGAAAAATAACTTGATCTTTGGAGACATCATTAATATAAATAATTTTTATGGCCGTTGAATAAGAAATGTTTCTTTCACAAGAAATGTATAAAATTAGTGCTGTATTAGACTTACGGTACCTAATTTACATACTGTACAGACGATAATAAACTCAACTTACTAGCCTAAAATCTCCGTAGCGTGTTGCCAGGCGGCAGAAAGCATATATATAATTATAATAAAGTTACAATAAATTAAGTTAATATATAATTATATATACAGTACCTAATTTATATATAATTATATGTACAGTACCTAATTTATATATAATTTATATATAATACTAAACAGACGATAGCAAACTCAATTTAGCCGCTCCGTAGCGTGGCGCAGGGCGGAGGAAAGTAGTTCGGCTGCTCATCCACTATTGGTCCTGATTCTATCAATCTTGTCTCGAAACGAGTCGGCGATGACGTTTTAGGAGCTCCTTTATACGAATGTTGCTACAATTTTTTCGCTACGTTATAGGAATTTCCGTTATAGGAACGCACGTTATAGGGGGGTCGACTGTATTTTTTACGGAAAAATTTGTTTTGGTTTTAGAACAAATAGGTTTTCGAACAACTTTTGGGAACGAATTAAGTTCGAAAACCGAGGTTTCATTGTATAAAAGTTAACGTGGACCATTGGAGCTCGTAATTTTATTTTTACAACATAATGCTTCGTTCGATTTTTGTCATTCTGTAAATCAAAATAATTAGAAATGTCTTTTGGCGTATTCTTGACGATAACGCCTGTGTGCGGTCCACATCATGCATACCCACTTGAAGCCTCACTGCTTTCACCAATCTACTCGAATCACGATTGTTACATTCCTGTGGTGGTTGTTCGTGAAATACATCACAATGTTCACATGGAGTCACAGAATCAAAGTTTGGTAGCCAGAAATCCCATTGCGCTTTGAACAGTCACCGCATCGTGTAATCATGATACTATGAATACCAAGTCTCTCAACTCGAGATAGTGAGTTTGTCTTTCATGTATTGCCATGTGTTTCTCGTATTTCATTCCATGAACCCAAAAGTTATACAGTTTGTATTATACAGTTTGTCCCAAAAGTTAAGATGAGATTTCAAAAAAACCTCATCTTAACTTTTGGGACAATCTGTATAATAAACCTCATCGATGACGTACAGTACAAGCAATGTATTTAAATTATTCGACACAATGATTCAGATCAAATATTATGAATTTCTGAAAATTGATGATTAAGATAATTACGAAAATACTGTATTAATATAACAACACAAACCCAAAATATATATTTACAATATAAGCGAGACGAACGAAGGGTCTATAAATAGACTAATTAACTAATTAGAAGTAACGTAATTTGACTAGAAGCTAAAAGTTGGAAGTTATGCTGCCATCTAGTGCTAACTTTAATACTTACAATGAATTAATTTAATTTAGAATTCTCTGAAGAAAGAAATTGGCCCGGAACGGAATTAAAATCCACAACACCCGCATTACGTTACCCATATCTCCATTTCCGAAAGAATTTATAGCCCGAAAATAATCCGGCGTTTGGCTTATATTATGAAAATATTATTATATATTTCGATTTTTCATTATTTTTCGACCTTGCTTGATAAACTGTATTTATGTATATTATTGAAAAAATTAAACATTTAAAACATGCTTCTAATTGAGGATAACACTCACCATTACGTACGAACGATTCGTCTCGGTTATCTTCCATTTTCAAAAAATAAGGAAATACATTTCTCCAGTCCCATCCGACTGCACCATGTAGAGCCCAATTGTCATAATCGTATTTATTCCCTCGAATGTAAACACCTGCGTTTAACATTGCCGTTCCTCCTAAAACTTTACCAGCTGTTGCTATAAATTGCTAAAAATATTTTAAATATAAACACACATTTAGTGTTAATAACATTTTTCTATATTTAAATTTAAAAGTATTCGTATATGAGTCTCTCATTTGCCAAATCGATTAACATTATCAAATGAAAAGTTCAGAAATTGAGAAAAGAATATACTGTACATTTGAAAAAAAAATTAATTCCTTTTAAAAAAGAATGTTGTATTAAATTTTGTTGCATTAAAAATTACTTTAATAATTATGTATAAGCTTTTGAATTGCATTATTACATTATTACGATGTTTTACTTAAGAGTTTGGAGTTAATCACATTGGATTCTGACATAAATTATTTATTATTCCACGGGCAAAAAGTTTCGTTATTTAGTGGTGTTAAAATTAAGGAAATTTACTTTGAAGATAAAAAGTTGTGGATCAATCGAGTGCTTTGGCATCAAAATTTAAAAAATTCAATGTGAAGTTGATCCCTTTGTCCTGTGAACCGCTCATATATAGTTTGATTCTTCTATACAGAAAATATAAAAGTTAAAAAAGAAAAAGATTTAAAGCAGGGGTGTCCAACCTTTTTGTTTCTCTGGGCCGCATTGGAAGAAGTCAAAGAGTTTTGGGCCAAAAGTATATATAATATATATTTGTGGCCCAATATACAAGTATATTTAAGGATTAACATGTCTATATTATAAATATAAGTATTAAATCTTTATCACGAAAAAGGATATTTTAAAAAATTACTTCTTCAGACACTTTCAATTTTTACTTAGAAATAGATAAATTTATTATAAAAATATTATAAAAGAGACAAACGAAAATTTATTTCAAAAAACACAAATATTTGTTCTATTTGGTCTCTAATTAATAAAAAGAGACGAAACACCATTTTAAAGTGCATTTTTATTCAACTAATATACTGTATTTATAAATAATATGTAGTCCAAAAAGTAGCCAAAGCGCCAAATGATATTTTTTACGTCAAATTAAAAAATAGTAGCCACATTTGGCGCAGTGTAGCCAAATCTTGCAACGCTGAAAGAAATAGTAAATAAAGCTGGAGTTATGACTCAAAGGATTATAGACCCAATTACTGGGAAAGGAGAGAAAGAACAAAAGATAAAGAAGTGAGAAAGGTTGGAAAATTAAGGATCAATATTTACAAAATAAATCTATTTAACCTTTCTCACTACTTTTTATCTTTCGTCCTTTTTCTTCTTTTTCCAAATTTGGGTCTATAATCCTTTGAGTCACAACTCCAGCTTTATTTAGTAATCCTTCCTCATTCACACATCTCCAAGTATTTAAAAATATCAATATTTCCTTTCCACTGAAAAATAAGATATAAACAAAGATTTACGTCTTTGTGAAACTTCTTTTTTGAGTTTATGCCGTTGAAATAAATAAATAATAAAAAAAATTAAAACATTTGTCAGTTTTGTTTACACGTTTATTGGGCCGCATTGGAACTTGCCTTAAGCCGCGGGTTGGACACTCCTAATTTAAAGGGAAACAGAAATAAACGTTTTATTCAAGAGAAAACTATTTTGATTTATATTCATTCTATTTAGGATAAAAATTTTAAAGAAATTCTTTTAATTTAAAAATACTATTAATAAATTTATTAATAGACGAGAACGATTAATTTATAAAAAGTGGTCTACGATTAACATTCTGATTTTTGGAGCGAATCTAATAATTATAAAAAAATCTCAAAAAATTATGTTTTTTTAATTTAATTAATTCGAAATAATTGGCAAACAACCAGTATTTAGTTGAAAATTTATTCGTACCTAAAAAGTATTTTAATTGCAGAGAAAGTCACCAAATATGTAAATTAAGTTTGTCGTAGAAAATTGCTATCTTAACTATAATATATATCTATAAATCATAATAACCAACGAGAATTTGATTGGAAAAAATTGTGTAAATAACAATACAGTAATTAAATATAAAAATTGCTGATATTTCGATCCGAACACATCTATGAAATGACAAACAATTAATACAGTTCGTCAATTGCTACATAATTGTGTTTAATGATAACTTTCTGTGTAGTGTTTTGCTAGGAGTTACAGGAGTGAAGCTACTAGGGGTTTGAGGGAACGTTTCGATCTCTCTTATGTCGGGAATTTTGACTGAATAGTCGAGAAAGTCACCTCGTAAAAAATAAAATGTATTTTGCATTTTGCATTTCTCGACGTTTTAAGATCCACTGAGTCCAAAAATGTAAAATCCTCGGGGATTATTTTTTGACTAATTGCCATACTGTGTTTTTCTCCTTTATACCCCTTACATATGCGAAAAAGTAAAACTGATTTTGCTGTTTTTATTTTCATAAATAAACTCGTTATGTAGAATACTTTAAAAATAATATGTGTAAAATAGCATATTTCTACTTCCATTGGCTTCTTATAAAAAATCAGACGAGTTTTATCAATTCGAATTGCACTTTTAATCATTTAGAATTTTAAATGCTTTCCTTGTAAAATTTCAGATTTTTGTTTTTACTGGTGCAATTATAAAAGCAAAACAGCGATATATCAATATAAATTTATCTCGTCACAAAACACGATAAAATAAACATTTGAAAAATGTGCATTTATTTCCTTAACTATTAAATTTGGCTTATTTCAATGCAATAGTTAATTAATGCTACTTTGTAAGTTATTTATTTATATGTATTTATAGTGACATAAAACCCTACACAATTATTTTATAACCTAATTGGGTCATCGAATCTTTCACATTCTTCAGGAATTTAAAAGTAAATTTATCGACTTTTCTTTTTTAATATTGGAATAAAACTTATATCTACATGAAAAATAATATGAAATAAATTATTATAATTATTAAAGAAGGTTAAACAATAAAATGTGAAAAGAGCATATTTTATAATTATATAATAAAAATTATGCAAAAAAAAATAGCAAAATGATGTAAGCAAATGAAAAATGAACGCAATTGAAAAATTATAATTAAATTTATTTTCCTTTAAATTACTGTGTGTATGAAAAAAATATTTTTTCGATAATTATGTACTAAAACTTCCTATTTAGATCAAAATTCTCGTGAATTCAATTCACAATTGTTTCTCTGAATAGAGTTACATAGATGACTGTCACAAGTCTGTTGTTATCAGAAAACGTATGATATACATGGGCAAGACAATATAATTTTGAGATGAGAAAAAATATATTTTAAATAAAATAAATTGAGAAATATGATTAAAAATTACAGCCTGGCATTTTGATGATGTCACAATAAATAATTTCTCGTTTATTTTTTTAACGCATGTAATAAAATGAACAAGTTTTTAATTAGAAAAGAATTTTGAACATTTTTATTTTAAAAATTATCATGTGTTGCAGGAATCTAATTAAATTCAAATTGTGTCTCTAATTCAAGAAGGTTACGAAACAGTGTTCTAGATCATTGCGTTGAAATTGAGATGACGCCATCAATGAAGTGATCACGATGGTTATTTCCATATCATTTAATCGGACTTGAACTTATTTATAGATATTCTTACTCATTTCTATTGTATTATCTAAATATTCATAAAATATATCTTTATTGTAAATATAAGAAGAAAAAAGTGTTTACGTTTTTTTTCGAACCCTTCATAAGAAATTCAGAATATATAAAGGAATTCACATTTTAAATTGACTTGTTTAAAGCAAGTCAATTTAAAATATAGTTCGTTATAGTTTTATATATTCAACTTAAACGTTGAATATATAAAACTATAATAACGAAATGCACGAAAACGTTTCATACATACAATCGTACCTCATCTCGTATTGAGTAATAAAATTTACGCATTCAATTCGTATATCTCATTTAAAATTTTATTTGTAGTAAAAAAATCTTATTATAACTTACAATTTATAATTATATCCATTGTATGTTAAAGTCACTTTTTTCTAATAAATTGATAAATAAAAATATCCATTCTTACTTTCCCGGCTGTCATGACAATTTGGCAAAAAATGGCGCTCCCCAGATTTTTACACTTTTGGACAGCTTGAAATATCGAGGAATGCAAAATTATTCGGGGATAATTTCTGTATGTATGTGTGAGAACACTATTTTGCTTACTCTGAAGCTAAATAATTCATGTGCTTTTTGTCGAAAATTTGTGCAATTTTTCAGAGAGGATTAATTATAATAGGGATTAATGCTATTAAATTTTGGTGGCTAAAAGTCGAGGGGGTAGGAAGATAATGTGGGCCGTGTGTATCTGCAGTAGGATCGGACTTAATGACGATTTTACTCGTTATTAGTATTTATAATTTTTTTTATAAAACTCATTCTTACCCTCAAAATTGATCGTTTTGAAGTTTTATAATAGTTAAAAACATAAAAAGTTTTTAATAAAATATAATAACAGATGGCACCACCAAAATTTTAAATATTGCCGAGAAAGTTGAATAACTCGTTGTTGATTTATTGAATGAGATCTCCTCTCACGATATTTGATGGTTGGAGCTTCGTTCTCCGTCGCATCCAAGCTGGATGATCTAATTGTAGATTAAATTCAAAAGTAAACAGTAAACTTAAAAATAATAGAATAATCAATTGTGCATCAGAATCTTGTAGAAATAACCCAATTTGACATGTTATTAATAGTCAAAAATTGAAAAACCCTACGTTTATCTCTGGGAGTTAATATTGCTAAAAACCGTTAATTATTATTTAAAATACTCGCTAACAAACTCTAGTGGTGGAAATTTGAACCAAATTTTAATAATAATTATTTAAAATAGAAATAAGTAGAGTGTGTTTTGCAACAGAACAAAAAATGACATTTGTTAATAATATTTTTTGTAATCGTTTGATTTTTATAAAAATTAATAAATATGCGGTTAATACCATATTCTAATAGATTGTATGTAAAAATATCAATTTTTTAAATTTTAATCTAAAAATTTCTAAAAAAGTGAGTTTGTTTATAATTTTGCAACAGACTGTAAGAACAGAACCACTATCGCAACAATATAGTGCAGTGTTTCTCAACCTCTAACGAATCGTCACCCCCTTCAACGTCGTATCGCCCCCTTCACTACAAAATTTTGATGCCGAGGGTCAAGGCTAACGCCAAATTCGTACTGCATTGAATAGACTAGTGACTAGTATAATGTTATTTGTTTAATTATTGTACGATATAACGAATAAAATATCTAATTATTCTTAATATAATGTTTTACTATATCGCCCAGAAAGTTGTTATCGTCCCCCTAAAATATAAATTGTTACTAATCGCCCCCTCAACATGGAAAAACGCCCACATGGGGGCGATATCGCCCCCGTTCAGAAACACTGATATAGTGTATATAAAATGAAAAACTACAATGTACTGTACATATATACAATTACGGCTTTGTCATAAATAATTGTCCACTTATCGAACTGTTTCATGAGAATAGAGAAGGAGCAGTCCATAAATAATAATTTACATAAAAATAAATTGAATGTTTAACGAATTATTGATACATTAAATTTTATTTTAATACGTACAATGCAATGTAAGACATAATTTAAGTTCTTTAAATATGAATAATAATATCAATACTTTGATGTTCTTTTAGATACTTTCCAGCGATACTGTCACGAATTTTGTGAGTTCTACTTCTTGACAACGGAAATTTCAACATGAAAGAAATATCTATTAAAACGCAATTTATTTGTTGAAGCAAGCTTGAATATATGAAATTGTCTTAATGTTTTACTTTTCTAAATCATTTTTTGATATTTTTATTATAAATTAGATACTATATAAATTCGTATACCTAAATGTATATAAGAAATTTTACTTGTTAATAATTGTCTAACTAATTTACAGAAAATAAGTTATACACGCGAGTTTTTTTCTGAAATGAAATCCATACCGAAGAATCAAATGAGTACCAAATTTTATCATTTGTTTACTGTATTCCAACAAGTAAATATAAAAAAGTGAAGTTAATCCTTTAATGCAATGTGAATTTAAATCTAATTAAAATAATTGTAAAACTTTGTAAAATACACAATAGAAAATACTCCTACCCTGTTCCTCAGAGCCCAACCAACTTTTTTACTTGGTATCGAAGTAAAATTCCAATCAAATCTGGATTTAACCAACTGCAAACTAAGTGAAATTATGTCGTTTGCTAAGACCGGTTCTTCTCCAGCTTCCAACAGAAGTACTTTATTCCAAGGATCTTTGGATAATCTGTTAGCCAAAACTGATCCTGCTGCACCAGACCCGACTTGTAAAATAAAAGACAACTAAACTTAATAATATAATGCAACATAATTATTTAGTATGTGATTCATTACTTTTAGATTTATATAGTAAATAATTCAAAAAATTTCGCATTAATATTAATTTTTATAAAATAATATATGACACTTCAATGCAATATTAAAATTACTTACCAATGATATAATCAAATTCTTTAACACGAGTTGTTTCAACAGAAAGGGAAAGCAAGAAAATTGTTGGAAATATATAAAACATTTTACCGAAAGTTTGAAAATATTAATTTTCTCTGAGTGTTTTATAAAGTTGTTAAAAGAATATTTTGTGAGCAATCGAATGTAGGCTAATTCACTGAAACGATGTAAATCGGTTCGTCAGGGTTTTGTTAATGATTTGTTACTTAGACTTACTCATTTATTTTAAATGTAGACTGAAGTGAATAAACCTAATAAGTATTTGAAATCAATGACATTTTATCTGGATAAAAATCACGATAACGTGCCATTGACCGCTTAAAACGGAACAAATGATATGAATAAAAGCCAGTTTAAATTTAATTACAACCAAATTTTTAAAATATTTTTAAAGTATACTTATTTTGACAGTTAATTTGACTAAACTTAAATTTGACCAATTTAACTAAAATATTTAAATATTATAAAATATTTTAGACAGAAAATTCCTGAATTACAAATAAAATTAAAAACTTGATAATTAGTAAATAACTAAGTGTAACTGAAAAGCTTCTGCACGAGTTTCACGGCACTCGAAGGTGATGAAGAAAGAAACTCGATAATTTTCAATTATAATTTCTGAAAATTAGAAAAGAAAATATGCTTTAATATTCTATCGTAAGACAAGTGTTCAAAACATTTGTAAATGCTAATAATGAATAATATTTACATTGAGTATGACCTTACTCGAGATATGATCTTTCTTCTTTGATTTATAATCTCCAAAACGGAATGGCAACAATGTCTCATGCATAGATGTATTTCTGCCCAATGTCAAATGTACATGTTCATTGGGACCTGACAGGCAAACACACACACACACACACACACACACACACACTCGGAAGATAACAATATTCTCGAAATTAAAGTTTAAAAAAATCCAGCAACGAGTTGCTTAACTTTCCCGGCAACGTTTGTTGGCGCCATCTGATACGATATTTTATTATTAAAAAGTTTTTCTATTTTTAATTATTATAAAATTACAAAAAACTTAACTTTCAGGATAGGGACGGATTTTATCAATAGTTGTAAATGCTAATAACAAGTGAAATCGTCATTAAGTCAGACCCTACTCGAAATATGACACGACCCTCTATCTCCTCACCCCTTCGACCATAAACAACTAAAATTTAGCATCATCAAACTGTCTAATAAACAAACCTCCATGCAATATTTCAGTAATTTTCGACAAAAAACACAAGAGTTGTTAAACTTAAAAGAAGGTGAACAAAATTGTGTCTTCCCACACACATGCATCCATATATATAGAAAAAATAACCGAATTTTTTGCATTTCTCGACGTATTAAGATGTCTTGAGCTGAAAATGTAAAAATCTTGAGGGGGGATCGTTTTTGACCGATCGCCAGACTTTCTCCCTGTTATATATAAGAGCTGGAAACATGTCTTATATGTAACAGAGAACAGTAAAAATTATACATTATACTGTATTACCTATTTCACAGCTTTCAAAAATAAATAATTTTTCTCTTGATAATTAAATTTAAAAAATAAACCGGAAAATTGTAAATGTAGATCCAAACAAAAACTTCTGAGATGTAAAAAATTGCGGCAAGTAAAAAATTATGACAGTTAAATTTTTTTGTTAAAAGTTTTATTTTGGTAATTTAGCTCAGGAGCCTAACTACTGTATATATTG
This sequence comes from Centruroides sculpturatus, assembly GCF_000671375.1. Lineage (NCBI taxonomy): Eukaryota > Metazoa > Arthropoda > Arachnida > Scorpiones > Buthidae > Centruroides > Centruroides sculpturatus. The sequence goes on along the minus strand of NW_019385447.1, from coordinate 42,345 downwards.
TATTGCCAAAAATTTAATATTTTGAACAAAGTAGCAGCTACAAAACGCTGTGCTTATGGATGTTTCATCGAAGTTCGTTGCAAGTTGTTATCGATGGCGAAATACTAATGTGACATCGAACTTCACTATTCATGTGTGTAATCTGGACTATCGGACTGACCTGCCCACTTTGATTAATGCAAATACTGTATGTTATGAATTATACATTGGAAACGAATAATGATAGTAAATCTTGTTATGTGTTTGTTAAGAGAAAGAAAGAATTATTTGCTTATTCCTTGTTTCCCTCCCCCTTCCTGTGGCAACGAGTGAGGCATCCTTTTTCGTAAAGTCTCTAGGCAATTTAATTGCATAAAATGTTCAGTAAAACCAGAACGATTAGTAAAAATGTCAATATAAAATTAGCTCTTCGTCATATCCTAGATTATAAGAATTTAATTAATCAAAGTTTTATTTCTTTTTTAAAAAGCACTATATAAATTAATTGCGATGGCAATTTCATTAGAAATGTAGCCTGGAGGTTCGAACTCCGATTCCAGTATGTTCTGACAAATTAATAGAAATCTGCAAACACGTTACTAGTGATAAACGGTAGGCCTATACACTATTCGGCACCACCTTGATAAAACTCACTGTGGTATTATAATGTGCCCTACAGTCTTACTACCTGAAGTGAAAAGGGTTGACCCTCCGAGTTTATTGCAAATCTCTACGTTTTGAAGCCAAAAAGTAAAACAACCGGAAAATAATTCCGTTGATGTGTGTGTGTAGGTGTGTTAGCATGTATTTTGTTTAAAATCTCATTATGGAATAATGATTAAGAAATAAACTTTGGCATGGTAGCTTGTGTATAAAACGGCATCGATGATATTAAATGTTGATGGTTAATTATTAAAGATCGAAGGGATGAAGAGATAGAAGATAAGTCGTGTTCTATCTAGAGTAGGATCGAATTTAATAAAGTTTTTACTTATTGTTATCATTTAAACTTGTTATAAAACTTATCTCTACATTAAAAATTAAACTTTTTGACATCTTATAATAATTAATAATAAAAGAGCTTCTTTTAACAAAATCTCATAACACAGGAGAACAAACACAATTTAAATTTTGTGTATGTCTTAGTGTTTTTCGCAGGGAAAGTTTTGCATCTCGTTGCTGGATTTTTTTAAAAGGCGATCTGAAAATATGTTTTAATATATACTTTTACAACATTTAATTTTGTTCTAAAATATATTATTAACAACACAACCATTTATTGTATACAGATTTGGAAATTAATATTGAAGTTTAAATATTGCAACTATGTCAAATAAATTTTATTTGTAGTTATTATTTATCGGCAACTGGGTTTTATTCGTTCTTCTACAGGGTGTTTCACTTCAAGTGTTACAAATCAGTAACTCGGTAAATATGCATAAGATAAAAACAATTGATGATAATAAAAATTTAATATTTCTGGATGGTCTTTTTAACACAGTAAAAGTAAAGACTGGCACATACAACATTTTTCAGTGGGGCGGGAAAAACTTAGAAACTTCAAATGAGTCAGGCTTTATCTTACGGCAATCAAAAAATCTTTCGGAAAAATTAAAGTTTTATTCCTATCAATTTTTTATAAGCATTTTTTCCGAGTTATTCACTTATAACTGCTCACGTGAAACACTTTCAGAAGGCAAACAAATGCATGTCCCAAACAAGAACTTTATTTAATTTTACGATGAATTTTAGGATTATCGTAATTTACATAAACTTAAACGTTTCAATTTATGTAAACATGAATTAATTTTTACGATGGTCTTAAAAATTCAAGCTGTCACATTAGGCCATGTGTTGGTTTATCTTCTAGAACAAATTTTTAAAATTAATTTGACCTATTAATTAATTAATGTATTATTTATGAATTGAATTTAAAAATTTAACGTAGAAACAATGCGTTAATAGGTTAAATTAATTAACAAAATTTGTTCTTTCCTTATTTGTTCGTCTATGTTTACTCCATTTTCCTGAAAAAAAGTAAATAATGTGCAAGACCATTTTTCCCAAACTGGAGCCCGCAAATCAATCAACTAGTAATTATTTAGCAATATGCATCTATTTTCATAAAAATATATTGATAGGGGCATAGGCCGTCGATTGAAAGTTTACGTCGGGAGTCACTGTAAAAATTCACTTCAGACTGAGTAATTAATTACATAAGTCAAAATCATAAAAGAAAAATGACAGTTGAAAATAGAAAGTAGTTGTAACGAATGTAATACGAGAGTTCCAAAAATAATGCTACAATTTTATATTTTTGTTATTATGTTAATTATTTCTGAGAACGTTGTAATGTGCATTAGAACATGGAAAACTGTCCAAGCTTGCCCATTACAATTTCTCAATGTGTACATCTCGTGTCGCACAACACACATCCAACCGATACTCAAGTCTTCCTAGGTTCACTACTGTATAGTATATCTGTTGTCACTTTTCCCACAGTGGCCAAAATACTTCAGCTCCTGTAGTTTACTCATGATGTACAGTGATAAGTGATTCCGACTTTGCGAGCCGCTGAACACAAAACGACTTTACGTTAACGGCGCTTCCCAGAGGTAGTAGTAACAACACGTTCAAATGTAGATGGCAGGTGAACTCGGGCAGTTACTCGTTCGATTAGTATAAATTGCCCACTTCTCAAATAATAATTAACATAATTACAGTAATTTAAAATGGAAGCATTCACTTTGCAAGATCTTGTATTAAAGTGTTTGAGTAATTTTGTATTATGTAAGTATTGTGTAAGTATTGTGTAAGATTATACGAATTATATGATACGATATAGAAATGCGGCATCATTCGTATTGCTGTATTGAAGTTTATTATTATTACTGATTTTGCTTCAGATACTCATTACAGAAACGTAAAATTTTCTCTTTCTAATTGTCGATTTAAATTATTTTTGATATTGGTGAAGTATCATATCTGCAGCTTTGTCGGCGATCATCATAGTAACTGTCATTATATGACCTCCTACGACCATTGGGATAATAGATGCGTCGACTACTCTTAACCCATGAACGCCTTTTACTCTGAAAAATTACAAAAAATTAATTATTAACACAACACAAAATATATTAATGTTTAATATAACTTGACTACAGTAAATTAATCTTGTTAAAATTCAATAAAATAATCTAACACTGAATAATAAATAAGAAAAAGGCATTTATATTGGGTCTGCGTATAAACTGGACTTCTGTTACTAGACAGCTGTAATTGTAAAACAACAAACTGCAAATGTGATCTATCAGTTTCAATACGAAGTTTTTGCATCAGAGAGTATGTAAAAACAAAATGGCGGTAATAGAGTAGAAGGAGCGGCTCTTTATGCAATCATGATCAACTTCAGTCTGCGATCTAAGTTTTAGATGTTTGTGAGAACAGCTTATGACTACAGTTATATTGCTGTCGTAAGTGTCACTGTACAAATAATCGTTGTTTTCTCGTAAAGTAAAATAATAGATATACACGAAAACTCTCGTGATTGTCGTTTTTTAAAAGAGTTGAATGGTATGTTCAAGATGGTAACCAGAACTAAATTGGATCGAGGGTCCAACATAGAGCAACATTAGATTCGATATGTATTTTGTCGGACAACGTTATTTTGGATGTAATATATATCGAATACCAAACTACCCAGAAATGAAAGTAAAAATTATAATTTTCGAAAATTCATTTGGTCAAATTTTGAATTTTCCGAAAAACAGATTTTCGAAATATTAAATTTCGAAAGTTCCTATCGAATTTTCAAATGTTATTCTTCAAAAATTGGTTCTCGAAAATTTAAATTTCCAAAATTTTTAATCGAATTTAAATTATTTAGTTATTTAATTATGAACAATATCGTTGTGTTAAACAGAAACAGAAAGCGATGATACAATGTACAGTACGTGATATTGTGATTGAGTTATCAAGTTTGTGCAAAGATGAGGCAAAGAGTTTTACTATGCTGACTGCGTAAACACGGCTCCTACGGCTAAGAGAAGGAAAAATAAATAGGCTAATATGTGGGAATACAAAAACAACGTAACAGATAATAGATAAACAAAGTATTCTCCGAGAGACAAAGTAAAACTGATAACCTTAAAATTTAGGCAAATAATCAGTATTTTGTTACCTACATGAAAACACTCTTTTAATTAAGTTTTGGAATGATTAAATCAAAATATTAGCGATTATCCCCATTCTAATCAAATTTAAAGTATCTGCGTCCATTTTTCATAATGTCCGAATGTCCTTTTATATCAGGGGTCACCAAACTACGGCCCGCCGGCCAGATCCGGCCCGGGAGGTCTGTTTATCCGGCCCGCCGCCGCAATGTGCCACAAATGAGCTAAAATATAATTATTTATATGAAAGTAGATTGTGGATGAACTATGTGGAAAAAATTAAAATAAGTGTAAGTAAAAATGCCAAAATTGATCCAATCTGATTTTTTCATTTGACAGTAATATAATTTTTATGGAAATCAGTGAAGTGAAAAATTCGGCGACTTTTTGCGACTTTGGGTATCAGAGCGCTTTTTTGTGTATCTGCAATGAAATTTCTAAATACGAGCTTGCTGCAGCGATCGTGTTCGTGTATTGGTAAATAGATATGCTGGTTTTCTTTATTTTTTGTGTATATTGATTGAAATGGTTGTGCGGCCAGCGCTCGTCATTCTCTCAATTATCAGGCCCACTGTAAAAAAGTTTGGTGACACCTGTTTTAGATGGACAACAATATTACGGTATGAAAATGAATATTAAAATCTCCTGGGAAACAAATTACCATTAAAATTGCTTAAACCAAATTCCATACCGGACGTTTGTGGTAAAACGCACTTGGTATCTATCGGGTACACTGCCCACTATTGTAGAGCCTACATTATGACGGTTATACATTCCATGCCAGAAAAACAGTGCCGCACAAGTTCGTAAATTATGCTGAAGACGTTGTGATTTGGCATGATGTAAATTTAACATTATACACTATTCAAATCACTGTGAAGTTTCACCTCATGTTATGCTGGTTTCATATAGCATCGGAATGGGTGCATGTCATAGCGACATAATATCTGATGTATTCGTGCCGACGCAGTTCACAACTTAACCTAATTTATGATGGAAATAACTTTTTGGATTCGTTTTAAGTGATATCCTATATATATGTAGAGACTACATCCTATTATTTTTTCTTTTGCTGATGATATTGAGTTGGTTATTTCGTGATATAATTATTTAATGAGAAATTAATTTCCATTTCCTGATAAAATACTTTTCTCCTTCTCCGCACTGAGGTTCTTCTTTCTACATTTATTGTGGGTTCAGCCATTATCCGAATGGGAAAAACTAGGCTATGAGGGAGGATGCCAACATATCCAGTAACTATACAAATTTTTTATGATTTGTCCGATCTTGGTTCTCCCAAAGAAGTAGATTACGCCTTAACCGCTCCAGCTGTCATTTTCAAATTATAATTAAGAAATTTCTAATGAAAAAGCAGTAGATGTTACGATAATATAAATTACGAAATTATGCACACTTTATTTATTTTTCATAACATTAAAATATAATAAAATACAATAAATAATCATAATTAGCATTAACGAAAATTAGACGTTGACTCTTTAATAAATTTGATTTGGCTCAAAGATATTTGAATGAAAACAGTTTTACAGTTGCAAAATATACTTACTTCAATGTTGCATCTACAACTGTAGTGGGATCATTGGGATCGCCCATTTTACAGCTTCCAGAGAACTGATGAAAAGTGTAAGGAAACGCCAAAGCCATGCAAGCAAGGTGTTCATCACTAAAGCGTTCGTATTTTTCGCATCCTGGCATAACATAGGGCAGAGGTCAAACTCCCAGTTTTCTCATCGGTTTTGTAGAGGCCAAAGTTAAACAATACTTCATACCTATTATTATAAACACACAAGTTTACTCAAGTTTAATGCCTTTTAAATAAAACTATATTTGTTATTAAAACACTATTTAAATAATTAACTACCTTCGACTAAAATTTTCAAGTCATCAGGATGAGAAAGGGTATTTAAGTCGATTACTGGATCCACATAAGGATTGCTTGATTTTAACGTTACACTTCCTCGACTTCGTGGATGAATATGTACTGGCAAACAAGTAATGATATCATGATCCTTGTACTGATCAAACATATTTTGTAACTAAAAAATATCGGTTATTAGCTCGAAAGGCTATATATTGAATAAATATTTAGAAAAAAAAAGTAAATTACTTCATCCTTTGCATTTGATATGACATTTCCCATTGTATTAGTGAGCCACATTATATGCATGTCGGGCCAATCTGGATATTTGTTGTACTTGGTGTTAACATACCCAGCTGCTTCTAATTGTGCTAGAGTCGATAATGGTCCTGCAGAAAATAGATTAGTCACAACACTATTAATATAAGTAAAATGATTACCGTATTTTCAGAGTTTTCTCATACATGAACCTGTCAAAACATTCTTCATTTCTTTGCTGAGTGTTCTATTTAAGATCTTACCAATATATATTTTAAAACATTTCTTTTCATATTTTCGAATTTTGTTTAATAATTGGATAAAATCATTCAAGACAGAATCTTATTTGTGTTATCTCAATTCTCATCGAAGATTCATTTTCCAATAATAGACGAAACCAAAATAATCTGTACACTCCATGTATGCTCGTTCTTAAAGGAAAATCCAACCTAACATTCTTTCGGTATGTTGACAAATTTAACGTCAATCATTAAATAATCAAATTTATTAATAATTGAATTATAAAGAAGCGTTAAATTTACGAAATTATTGTGAAAAACACTACCTGTTCCATTAACCAAAATTTCGTTGTAATCTTCTTTGGTAATTCTATGATCAGCGAATGTATAAGAGTCTATTAAAAACTGTAAACTAGGAGTTGTGAGATGGTCGTGTAAGTTTCGACTGACGGGAAGATCTGCTACTAATGGAATCTATAAAGATTTAAACATTTATAATAAATATTTTAAGTTTTATAATGTACTGGTTTTAAGATTCTAAAAATATTTTATGCTCATTTATTCAATGATTTAAAACACTTCTGACTTAATTTTAGTTTAAAAATATTCAACAAGAACATTGAACACAACTCAAGTTTTCGATAAATAAAAGTCTTTGTGTAAGTTAATATTGTTTAGCAATTTAAATTGCAAAATAAAAACAAAAACGAAAAATTATGTTAAATCTTACATCAAATAGTAATACAATAGTTAATACAGAAATCAGTTAATGAAAAATTTTTCCTAATACAGTAATTATTAAATTATATTCACTTCAACTTGATTTTACAAATTTAATTATACACTTACATTTATAACATACTAGCTGCAAGGACCCGCTTCGCTGGGCAAAAAGTAACGATAGTGAAGATTAAGATAATTACATTATAGCTAATCTTACCCGTTTTCACAGAATGCAAGAATTAGGTCCCCCGTTTCCAGACTAATTAGAGAATTTTTACGTTTAGTCAAACGAACTATTTTCAACGTTTATGGAACGTTTACAATTGTTCTATAATCGAACCAATATTCGAATTTTATGTTCGAATTTAATTCGAACAAATTCGAACAAAACATTCGAAATAGAAAGCCACTTTCAACCACTTTCAAGCCCATATCTCCCGCACCCTTATAGCTATCGAGACGCAACCACCCCTATGCACGAACTTGGGGCCAGAGCCGGCTCTACCATAGGGCGAACGGAGCAGCCGCTCCAGGCGCTAAATCCTAGGGGGCGCCTCAGTGGTAAAGAAAATTAAAGGGTATAAATTAGGGTCAACTAAGAGGGCGCCATAATAAAATCTCGCTCTATCCTAAAACTTGCCTCGGGCCGGCACTGCTTGGGGCTACTATCACATACAAACACCATTCACGTGCGATGTGTAGTTTTGGCGAAAAAGTGAAATATAGGGACATACATATCCATTTATATATATATATAGATATAGATATAGATAATACGACTTGCCTGTAATTTTTGCAGCTCTTCTTTCGGACCAATTCCTGACAGCATTAAAAGCTTGGGAGAATTCAATGTTCCTCCACTTATAATCACTTCTTTCTTTGCCAATGCTGTTAACTGATGTCCTTTATGGTTGAACAAAACGCCGTAAGCTCGATTATGCTCATTAATTAAAATCTGCAATATACATCTTTTGCTTATTTTTTGTTTAATATTAAAATTCCTCACGAAACTCGTTTTAAACTTACCTTGGTAACGAAAGCTGATGTAATCAAACGAAAGTTTCTCCTTCCAATGATAGGATCAATAAAAGCTCGTAGCGAAGTCCATCGTTTTCCTTTATTAATTGTTCCTTGATGTGGCATGAACACTGAAAAATGATAATTTGTTGTTAATTTGGAAATAAATCGTGAATTTTATATCAGAAATAGCAGAGCTGATAGAATCTACAAAGTTTATTACAGGCTATAACTTACCTGTTTGACTTTTACCGTTGAAATCCCCCAGTGGATAACCAATACTTTCGGCTGCTTCTATGTATGCTTTGACTGCAGGAGAAAGAAATTCTGGTATCTGAACAATTTATTCTCCGCCAACTTCATGATAACCTGAAGGTATATAAAACGGTTTATTGTATATTTTCGTAATATTATTTTAAATCATGTAGTGTTTCACATTTTGAGATTGATTTATCAATAGTAAAATCATGTTTAACACTTTAATGTATCTAATGCTATAGCCATTAATATTTGAAGCATTGTATTGGAAAATTATCTTTAAATTTGTCGTGTTCTAAATTGTACATATGATTAGTTATTATACTGTATGATATAAGACTAATTTTATGTTACTTTATGAAGATATTTTATAGTCTTCATTATATCAATCATTATCTGTGTTACTGTATATTTTTCTATGTACTTAGAACAATTGCCTATTTTGATGGGTTCCTATTTGCATATATGATTATCATTTATATTTAATGTTTTATATTAATACAGTACTTATATATTGAATATATTAACCTATAATTTTAGGATCTGATATACATATCTTTTGTTATTGTCATTGGCTATTGTCACAGCCTTATGTTATACCTATCACACTTATTTTACTGTATTATCTTTATATTTTGCCCTCTCTGCATTTTACTTACTATGTTTGTCTGTGTTATTATTCTCTCTCACATATTGTATGTACTTATTGAATTTGATTATATTGTAAACAATCCCTGATTATGCACTGCAATATCAGGGGATATAACTCATGTAATGTTATTAAAGATTAATGAATGAAAATGATAGATTTCGCTTCCAAGCGCCAAGCTTACCTTTTCCAAAGAAAAACTAAGAAAAATTTTGACTGTCGTCTAAATTGTCATAAGATTTTATTTTGGGCAATTTTTTACATCTAAGATATTTTTATTTGGAATTTTATGTAACAGTATATAAGAAGGTTGTTTCAAATTATTTCTCAAAGATTCGCGGATATAGCGTTAATTTTGAGGGCAGTACAACCTGAATATCTACATATTGTGGTGATCCAAATAGTTCGCTTTATAAAGAAATTACTGTCCTGGCTTTGAGTCATTGAAAGCCACGGGGTTCCTCTGTAATGAAGGATAGAAAATAGAGTGTCAAGTTTAAATTAAATTGTGCTCTTTCAGTTTGCAAAAACTGGGAAGACGCCTAATAATTGTTGGCGCCAAAAAATAAATGCAAATTGAAAAGGATTAAAAGTGTGTCTTACTGTAATTTTTAATGCGTTTTTCTGTTATTAACAGAGTGACTTGTTAATACATAAAGCATATAATAAGTTTACAATTTCTAAAATTTTCTGAAATCAGCATTAAATAGTAGTTAGTCGCGGGTTTGCCCTTCAATGATTGACTGGCTACGTGAAGTTTTCCGGAGTTTGTTGGTGTATTACTTACAGAAGAGCCAATATCAATCCTAGATACTCTCGAATTCACTGTTCCTTTGCAGATCGTCCAAATACTGTGCCCTCAGTTCATCAATCCAGTCAATCCGATTTCTTTTCTTTCCATACTACTTTGGAATTACCTTTTTTCTTCTAGAATTAATCCTTCATAATTAATATTTTATATGAACGGTTTCTATCAAAATATCTTATAACAATTCAATCTCTTAATAAAGTTTTACTTTAAAATATTTTTTATATTTTTAAAGACAATTTTTACTTTAATTATTACATAAAATGAATCAATTATACTTATTTTAATACTCTGAGTAACATTAATTAAAATGTTTCAATAATTACAGTATTTAGATTACATAATCTTCAAAATCTATAAAGTAGATCAGGTTAATAAACTAAAACATTAAATTTCCTAAATATATTTTAAAAATATAAATTCGATGCATTCAAACGTCATCGAGTGATAAGCAATCAATCGAAATCATTTTCCTTGTTCTCGTTTTGACAATTGTTGTATGTCTCATTGCATTCTGCTTGATTTCAATACGATTAAATTGGTATTACAAAAGACAACTCGCGTGGTAGCTTTATTTGGAAAATATAAAGAAATCGAACAGTAAATTATGAATTTTAAACGTATATTACAAAATCTGTAAGTAAAGTTTCTATAAAAACTGATAATTTTCTTTAACAAGTCAGTAAATTTTCGCTCTAGTTGATGCATAAATATTTGATTTTGTGGGATTCCATCATAATTTCTTCACTAATTAATTATTGCCAAACGGATCGAGCGGTTTGGGTGACAGTGTACTGCTCTGGGGCACCCGGGATCGAATCCGGACGGATTTTTCGGAGTGCTCTTTCTGGATATGTCCCGTCCCTCTTCTTTGTGGGTCTGGCCGAACCCATAATGAGCTTGCTAAAAGAGGCCCTCTTAATACTCACAGGGAGAAAAAAGTTTTAAAAAATACGTTTTCTATAGGAAAAGAAAGGTCTTACTGTCAGTGAGGAAGAGAGGATTTAAAAAGCTAATTAATTCTTAAAATTCAATATTTTTTTAAATTCATTTTATGTATTTTTTAATCGAGGATAAAATTGTAATTCAATGTACAGTACATTTATAAATTATCTTTTATCGTGGCTCTGTGAAGAGTGTGACACAATCGAATTTATCTCGAAAGCCCACAACTGTGATTCGTACCTGTTACCATCGGTGGTTCATTAAAAATATTTAAATTAATTAGTAAACAAGTACAAGCGTTGTCTAACATATTAAATTTTAATTCTAATTCAATAAGAAAGCGGCCTTGATACGTGTCATAAAAACTAACATTCGGTCCACCACGATGTGACATTTTGTAACCTCTAGTTTAAAAATGAAACAAAGGTTTTTTTCATAGTGTATGTGAATAAATGTAAATATGTACACAGTAAAACCTATCTAAAACGAAACCTGTTCAAAACGGAAACCTGCTAAATCGGAAGAAAATATTCGGCACCGAGCAACTTCCAATAAAGTAATCAGAAAATATATAAAATAAACTAAGAATCATGAGACTTAATTGCTTTTTTTTTTAAATTCTTTCTTCCCCACTGGCAGTAAGAAGGCCTTTTTTAGCAAGCCGATTATGACTTCGGCCAATTTATACAGGTTTTACTGTGAGTTATATACTCGTATTTAAAACTTATATAAACTGAATATTTGACTTTTTAAAATTATTCGCATTATTAAAATAGCTTTAATTATATAAAGCAATAATATAGAATATGTTGATTGTCGTTTTCCGAATATCATTTTAAGCATGACTCAATTGTATTAATATTTGAAAGTTAAACAAATTATCATTTTTTCTTACATAATTCCATAAAATTATTCAAGTGTCAATGGTAGGACACGCAAGGTAACAAAGTAATTACTTTTTACTTCTATGTCCTATTTAACTGTTATTTGCCCAAATTATTTCGAGAAAAATATAATTTTTATACTTGTAATTAACGGATTTCAGGTATAAAAGTTGAATTCTTACATTTTAACCGTTTATAAATTATATCTGTAGATATGGAGTTTTGTATTATTTTTATATTGTTTTTCATTTCTCTATCGTACGCTGATTATCGCAACAACTATTACGATTATATTATAGGTAAGAAAAAGAATTTATTCTATATGTATTTTGTAGTTTATTTAATCTATATTTCTTCTATTTTATATTAAACTTTCATTTTAAATTGAATTTGAGAATTAATTCTTACAATTAAGAAGCTAAAATTATTCGTGAAATTCTATTGACTATTTTTAAAATGGCTACTATGTTTTAATGCTGATTACGAAAAATTGAATTTAAACTCTCAAAAGTCAAATATTTATTTATATTCACCAGTAAGATGGTAAATACAGTTTAATCAGCAATTCCTAAATTATATTTTAGTTGGTTCGGGTTCGGGTGGATCAGTCCTAACCAATAGATTATCCAAAAATCCCTCCATCAATGTTCTTTTGTTAGAAGCGGGCGAAAGACCAGCTCTAATATCCGAAATTCCATTTCTTCATATGAGTGCATTAGCTACTAAATATAATTGGGATTTTCCTACTGTACCGAGCAGAAGAATTGCTCATTCTATAAAAGGAAGAGTAAGTTCGCAATTGTTTTTCTGTTAATTGTAATGAATAAAAATTGTATTTAGAGAATATTTAATTTTTCGATTTAGTCATTTAATTTAGGAGCCGGAAAAGTTTTGGGTGGAACACCAATGCTTAATCATAACCTATACGTTCGTGGAAATAGAAAAGATTACGATAATTGGGCTAAGAACGGTGCAATTGGATGGGATTGGAGGAATGTTTTTCCTTATTTCCTCAAGAGTGAAGATAATCGAAACCGTAGAATTGTTAAAAATGGTAAAGAATTGACATCATATTAATTAACATTAATTATAATATGATTTAAGCTATTGAATATTATTAATTTGGTAATAAAATCATTAAATTTCTCTAACTGTTAATACAATGACTTATAAATAATAATAATTTTAAAAGTATATATATTTCTGTCAACAATTTTATTTATTTATTTTTTTTAATGAGTTTAAATGAAATTTAGTTCTCTATATCATATATTACATAATTTTATTGATTATAATAGCAAGTTTTTTTATAATTAAGCATCGTAGATTACATAATACAAATTATACTTTTATGAATCAATTAAATTTTTAGTATAGGCTATATCAATGGGTTTAAATGGATATATATTATTCTAATTTTTAAAATATGTTATATCCTACTATGTTACGTATCAAGTTATCAATATTTTATTAATTGTTCTAGAAATATCAAATTTCCTTGTATTTATGTGAAAATAATTCGATTAGAGCATCTTAGAGCGTCAAACTAATCTTTCTAGATGATTTATCTTTAAAATAAATAAATAAATAAATTTATTTATTTTAAAGATAAATCATCTAGAAAGATTAGTTTGACGCTCTAAGATGCTCTAATCGANATTTTCAAATATTTATTTATTTATTTATTTTAAGGATAAATTGGTAAATTAAGTGATTAGAACACAATTATAAAAATATATTCCAAATTTCTTTAATCTCGAAGATTAATGTAATTACATATTCAATACACTGTAATATCAAATTTAGAAGTAATTTTTAGAAAGTATATAAATTTAGAAAATTCTATATAAATTTATTAACTTTTGATAGAGCTAATTTTTTGTTGAATCATTATAAATAGGTTATCACGGAGTAGATGGGGAGTTAATTATTCAATATCCACCATTTCATACTCCAATGGTGAGAGGTTATTTGAGATCAGCAAAAGCAATTGGATATTCTCTAGGAGATTATAACGCAGCAAATCAAGCAGGTAAAGATCTGTTAATCAATAGTTTTTAAAATGATTAAAGTAATAAATTTTAAACATCTTAATACATTAACTCTTATTATAATTTATTTTATAGTTTTTCTGTTTCATTCTACAATAATTATGAAGCAGCTATTCTGGATATTTTTCAATAGAAATTGATCTTTTAAATTAAATTTGTTTAAATATTTCCAGTCTTTATGCCTCCTCAAGGTACAATTAACAAAGGAAGAAGATGGTCGACACTTCATGCGTTTATTAATCCTGTAGTTGGAAGAAGAAACCTTGAAATTGTTACATCAGCTTATGTTACTAAAGTAAATAAAACTTACAATTATAAAAATAAAGATAAAATAAATTATTACTAAGTGTTTATTTGTATTTTACAGATATTGATCGATGAACATAATCGTGCGTATGGAGTATTGTTCGATCACTACAACAAAACCTTTAGAGCAATTGCAATGAGAGAAGTAATTATATGCGCTGGAACATTTAATTCTCCCAAACTTTTAATGTTGTCAGGTATTGGGCCTAAAGAAGTTTTAAACAAATTTCGTGTAAGTATCACTTATTGTACTGTACGCTGTGTATAATTATTAAATTAAAAGCCTCAAAATAAATTGAAAATAATTTTACTACAAAATCAAAAATTAAGTAAACACAATTTATGTATAGTAAAACCTGTGTACACGTACCGAATATTTTTGGCAGGTTTGGCAGGTTTCCGTGTTGAGCCTGTTCTTTTAACACAGAAAATTATTGTGTTCCGCAGAATTCTTGCCGTTTAATTAGGTTTTGTTTTGAACAGGTTTTACTGTATTTGGAAGATTTATTTAATAATAACCTAAATATTTCATACTTCTATCAGATACCTTCAGAAATATCATTTCTTTTGTTTATAATCATTTATTTAATATTTAAATCTTATTTTTCGCTGCAGATACCCGTAAAATCGGATCTACCTGTTGGCAATAACTTAATCGATCACGTATCTACATTGGGACTTCAATTCATCGTCGATACATATACTTTTAAAGAAACAAGAATCACAAAAGAAGATTTTACGGATATTTTAATCAATGGAACAGGCAATTAAAATTAAATTTTAATAATAAATAAAAAACTTATCTGCATAAAAGAGAAGGTAAGAGTTATTTTGTTGAAGCTCTTCACTAAGTGAAAACATTAATTCTTTGTAGGACCGTTGACTTCTTTGGGAGGTGTAGAAGTAATCGGATTTGCGAATTCTAAATATAATAAAGATTTAGATTGGCCCGATTTGGAAATATTTTGGGTATCGAGATCAGTTTCTTCAGACAGCGTCTTAAGAGAAATGTCTGGAGCTGTCGAAGAAGTATGTAATATTTAAAAATATCTGTCTTTTTACGAATTATTCTATAAGTAAATTAT
Organism: Centruroides sculpturatus; assembly: GCF_000671375.1. Lineage (NCBI taxonomy): Eukaryota > Metazoa > Arthropoda > Arachnida > Scorpiones > Buthidae > Centruroides > Centruroides sculpturatus. The sequence continues at coordinate 27,092 of NW_019385447.1, read as the reverse complement.
TATTATGTAAAAACTAAATTTGAACTGTAATACAGTATTTGGATTTGAATATTGCTTGTAAATGTAAAATATATTAAATATTTTATTTTGCAGCTAGAGAAAATTTTTGAGAAATATTCATATCTAGATACAATTACTTGTATCCCGAATCCAACACGAGTTAAGAGCAAAGGAGTGGTAACTCTTCAATCTACCGATCCATATGAATATCCACTAATTGACCTAAATTATTTTTCGCATACTGATGACTTAAAAGTTTCTGTTGAAGGTAAAGTTTCAATAAATTATTTTAATAATAAAACTTTATGATTATAGCATTATTATTATTAACTGATGATATTCGATTTTAAATTATCATTCTTTTAAAGTATATATAAGCTACAGTTTATATATTTAACCTTAAAAATATTTATGTAATTTAATAAATATACAATAAATATAAATACAACGTTTTCACAAAGATAAAACCTTGGCTTTCGTTTCTCATCCGTCGTTTTATTAGAGATATTTTAATAGAATAATTTTACGGAAATTATAAAAGAAAATATTATACAAAATTTCCATTTTACTTACTCTTATAAATTTTAATAAACATAAATTATATCCATTTAAAGAATATGGTTAAAGAAAATTTGTATAGTGTTTTAATACTCTAAAGCTTTACTCTAAGCACTTATATCTAAATATCTAATCTACAATTAACCTTATCTAAAAATAATTTTAATTGTCGAGCGAGGTAAAATTCATTACATAAATACCGGTATATATTTTCTATAGTCTATACTAAAAATATTTTACAGGTTTAAAAGTCTGTTTACAAATGGCATCATCTAAGCCCATGAAAAAGCTGGGTGTTCGTCCCCTACCATATGTAATTCCAGGATGCGAGAAATATGAGCTCTTTAGTGATAATTATTTGGGATGCATGCTCATAGCATTCCCACTTCCAGCACACCACTTCGCAGGAACGTGCAAAATGGGGCATCCTAAAGATCCTACTACAGTAGTAGATCCTACACTCAAGTGAGTATCTTTCGGATTTTTAATGTTTACAGAAAATATACTTATTAAAATAACACTATTTTATGGTAATCAACAGAGTGAAAGGAGTTCAAAACTTGAGAGTGGTCGATGCGTCTATTATACCAATTATGATAGGAGGCCATACGAATATTCCAACTATAATGATTGCAGAAAAAGCTGCTGACTTCATACTAGACGATTATTTTAGTAGTAGAAATAAATGACTATAATTTGTTTCTGAAATAAAATAAATTGTGTTTGTTTTTACTGCGTTTACCGAATTAATATCCTAAATAATTCTCATAGAAATTTAATTGAGAAATTTAAAGAGTATCACTAATATTTCCATACACATTTAAAGCTTTGTTTCATACTAAAATTCGTATCAATTAAAGTAAAAAAAATATTTCTCTGAAAAGCATTCTTTAATGCTTAGTGAATGAAGCTGAAAAATTAATGGAAATAATGACGTTCGTAAGTCTTAGGAGGACAATTCCCATCCTGCAATTTGCATTAATTTTCAGAAAAGTTGTTCTTTCCTTTTGTATTTTAGGTATATTTTTTGATTAATTCGTCTATCGTAAACACAACTTACCAGTCAACATGCTTTAATAATGAGAGTTCATTGCTCGTGTGATTCTTAGTAACACGAATCATACGTTCAACAGAAGATTATTTTAACTTGTCGACAGGACCGACCAGCTGAGGGTGCGGTGGGTGAAATGCATCCGGTCCCCAGCAATCGTGACGATTGCTGGGGCCCATTATCATGAATTAAACGCTCTGATTTAAACGTTATTATATATTTTATTTTAAAAATGCCAAATAGTGAAACTCAGCTGGTTAGTTTACTCGGACGATCAAGACTCAGTGTTTTGCTTTTGATGTGTATTATTTTCCAAAAGAAGAGAAGATCAATCAACACGGTTTATACAGTAGCGGAAGGTAGTGCAAGATGGGGCCATGGTGTTGGTTAACGCGCTTTCATCTAGCTGTTATTTGGGGAACTAAATGTTAACCTCAAAAGGAACACGGGACGAGAGAACGTCCGAATCGCTCTCTTTGTTTGGAAGTAAAAACGTTTTCCATATTTCAGCAATACTTCGTCTAGTTTTACGCCCGCTACAAAGTTTCTACAAAGTAAGCATAATTGTGAACTTTTACATTACTTTTTAGATAAAGATATTATGGTATTTGAAGTAACCTTTAAGACTGAAATTGTTTAGTTTTGAAATAAAGTTGACCCGTGTTCGCATTAAGTATGAAAAGTGCACGTTGGGGCAAGATGGGGTACCCCATCTTAGACAACTCTGCTGGCTACAGGCACTGCAATATAGTGCAGTGAACTAGTTTTAAATTCGTTGTTATTGATAATTCTATATCATTTTTTCGAATATATAATATAAATAATAAGTTCATAAATGATCTTTTTATAGAAAATGAAATATTCCACTTTTAAATCATATCTAACTGTAATAAATTTATACAGTATATACTGTATTACTTTATTATTTATGATTTTACGTTTTATTTTATTTGTGAAAACATTTTTTAAATTTAAATACTATCTTAACAAGAAATAAAATGTGACATAACAATCGAAATTCGTAAGTCTAAAATTTTTCCACGAAAAAAAAGCTATCGTCTGCTTACAAAATAGCGAAACTGAGCATGCGCGAAGTGACAGTATTGTCTGGTAAAGTAAATACGAGTAAGTTCAAACTTTTATATTTATTTATTCGGAAAATGATAATAAATGTAGTCGTTGTGATAAATGGGCACATTGTTCTTGCGCCAATATTGAAGAAAACGACAGTTTAACCATTTTAATTTGTTTTTCTTGTATATAAAAATAATATTCCCATCTTACCCCACGGGTGGGACAAGATGGTGCATTTACGTATAATTTTAAAATATTAAACTTTCTTGTTTTTAAAAACGTTTTTCAAAAATTAAATTTTGTATTATATATTACCGAATGTCGTAGTTGCTGAGAATAAAAAAAAATTATTGTTCTCTTTAAAGTGGTTGCCATCTTATGACTTTTCAAACCTTAACGTCCTCATTCTGCCCCACCTTCCCCTATATGGTTTTAATAAATGGAGAAAACTGTCAACTTTAATTCGAGATAATAAGCTTTCTGTTGGTCGTTTTAATTATTTTATTGCTTGGTAGAATTATTGAAAAGGCTTAATTTATGTTCGGCTGTTAACAGAGCAAATGAAATTAATATAAATGAAGAAACGGATCGACTAAAATTACTATTCCAAAGAATTGTAAATCTCATTCTATTTTTTAGCAAGTAATAATCTGCCATTTCGGGAATCCCCTGAATCAATAGGAGCGCAGAACAATGGACATTTTTTAAATTTAATGGAATTATTAAATAAATATGATCATGTGCTAATGGATTAGGTAAACAGAATTAAGAATACGAAAATGAAATGTGCACCATTCGGCTCAGATCTCAAGAGGAAATTATTGCAGCATTAGATAATGAAGTCTTTAAAAAAATTAAAGACGATTCAAAAGTAGCCACATATTATAATATCCTAATGGAGTGTACTCATAATTCTCACAAGAAACAAACTTCAATAATTATTAGATATGTAAATTTTGTAGACAAAAAATAAATTATAAATGAGTCATTTATAAGGTTTATTGAAGTAATTGATATGACTAGCAAATAGCTTTCAAAAAAAATAAGTGAGTCTGATTTAGATATGAATTGTAGAGGACAGGCATACGATAACGATAGCAATATGAAGGGAAAATATAAAAGCGTACAATCTAGAATAATTAGTTTAAACCCTCATGCAATTTATGTACTTTGCTTATCACATTCTTTTAATTTGATAATTTGTGATTCTGCCTCCAGTAATATATATTGTAAAAAAATTTTTCGGNCATTCCACATTATCATAATTGTCACTAGAAGAAGACGAAGCACCATGTTTAGATCCATTCATTTCTGAATTTGACACCATTGGCTGTGATTGTACCTGAGAAACAACTGGAGAACTAGAGCAGTTATTTGCCTTTGGCTTGGCTGGAACTCGTGAGCGTGGTGGGGGTACAGGTTTTCTCTTACCATCAGAATGTGGAGATGTACCATCCGAACTATCTCCATTAGTTGGGGGATCCGAGATAGAAACAAGAGCATTAGGTGTTAATGGGCTTCTTGGAGTCAAGCATGCTGGTGTATCCACATCAACCGAACCAGAATCAACTCTAGAATCATGTCGCACATCAGCTTCAGAATCACACTGTTCTTCTGATGCTGTAGAACTCAATATAGATGCATTACCATCATTATATTTTTTCCTTTCCAATTTCACACGAGGTGGAGCAGAACGAGTATGAGATTTTTTCTTTGAGTAATCAACAGCTGCATAAAGTGGATCCGAATCTGAATCTGCATTACAATGTCCTTCACGAAGAATTGCTTCCCTAAGTGTTGTGCCTTCTTCTCCAAGAGAATGTTCACGTCTAATCCGTCGAATGCTTGTTGGAGATATTCTTTCAGGTATTTCTGGTGGTAAACTATCATCAGATTCACCTCTATCTTCAAAACTTCCTCTTGAAGAATCCTGGTTTTAGTTTTATAAATTATAAGATGTAAAATATATTGAAAATTTTATATATTTTTATAAATTAATAGATTTTGAAATTTCTAACACTATATGCAAATATTTACATGCAAGCTTTTTATGTTTAATTAAATATTAATTTAATTAAACATCAATAACATATAATTAATGTTTGAATTTAAATATTAATTAATTAAATATTTAGTGTAAAACAATAAATTTGATAAATCATAATATTATATTAATGAATATACTATGAATTATCAGATGATTGATATAAAGATTTACAATTTTTATAATACAATTAAAGAATACTAAAATCAAATAGTAGTGCAGAAAATGATACGCAAAGTTAAAATAATCCTTTTCTTAAAAAGTATAAATTAAATTGATGTTTTTAATTAAAACCATTTTAAAAAGTAGATAAAAATTCTTAGTGTCAAGAAAAACTTCATTGAGCATTTTATACAATTAATTTTATAGGGTTGAATGGAAAGTTTTTATTTTTAACAGCTATCATTACTTAACATAGATGAAGTAAGTTATGAAATGTAACACATTATTGCTAGTGTGAGACTGTATTATTTGTTTAAAAGCTTATTTTTTAAACTTTTTACTTCACGTTTTTTAGTAAAATCAATACTCATATTACGAATATTATATATATACAAATTTAACTACAGTTGTATATATACAACTGTTATATATATACAAATTTAACACTGTTGATAATTCTGTGTTATATGAATTCCATGATGTACAAGTCACTTAGATTTTACAAACATGCGAACCGTTCACAGCCCGGCACACATGTTTGTAAAATCTAAGTGACTCATACAATATGGAATTCATATAACAAGGAATTATCAACAGCATTATAGGGGGGTCTACTGTATATTGGTGCAAGTAACGACAACGCAGCAGTATCCGAAGTTAAAACTCTACTAGATTCATTAGAAAAAATGCCATTTATTTTATGCTTATCGGTATGGTTTACAATATTGTCAAAAATTAATAATATCAACAAACTATTTCAAGCAAAAACAATTGTTCTTGATTCTGCTTTTTTAATTTAGTAGATAAAATTAAAAATGAAATCCAAAATTTAAGACATTTTTAGACCACGCAAAAATGAATATTTCAGAAGACTTCCCTGAAAAATAATTCGAAAAAGAAAAAGATTATTTTCCGAACGAGCAGAAGATAAACTTTTACAAAACTTGGTAGAGGAATTTAGATGTTACTTTTTCAACGTTGTGATTGATACTCTTATTGACAAATAGATGAGAGATTTAAAAATATACTCAATGTTATTTCTGATTTTATATTAATTATTGATATAAAAACATTAGAAAAATATGAACTAGAAAACCGTTCTAGAGATTTTGTAAAATTTTATAGTAAAGATATAACTGAAGACTTGATCCAGGAAATTGATTTGTTACGAGAATTGATCTTAGACCAAAAAGATGTAAATAACGTGCAAGACATATTGCAATTCATATTAAATAATTATAATAAACTATTTCCAAATGTGCTAACTGTACTAAAAATTGTTTTATATTACCAGTTACTATAGTAAATGCAGTTTTCTTTTACAAAATGAAAACTAATAAAGAATCATCTTCGATCAAGTATGTGTGAAGAATGCTTAAATGCACCTGCTATATTAAATATCGAAAAGGAAACTGCCAAAGATTGTTATTTTCTGAAATGATTAATGACAGAAAAAAATGCATATTTAAATAAATATATATTATATAAATATATAAATGTATATTACGCAATATACATTTATTTCGAATCCTTTTATTTTTATTTTTGAAAAATATTTTAAAGCCCGGAAGGGTTTCTTGCACCCGGGATCTTTTATAGAGAAGACTGGACTTGATATAGATGGATGAAATAACTTAACAGCTATACTTTTGTCCATCCAAGATGAAACTATTACACCAAAACAAGTCTACTGTTACATGTAAGTTATAAAATTTTTCATAGAAAAATTTCTATACAAGTAGACCCCCCTATAACGCTTAGATACGTTCCACGTTAATCGAATTTTACGTTGTAGGAGTCATTAAATACATGAGCCAATCGCAGCCCGACACGTGTGAAGTTTACGGACTAAGGCTGTTTGAAAAGTTTTCTTCTATAAAATTAACCGATTCTAGACTAATTCCACTCAACATTTCCAAAACACGTATAATTTTTTGGGAGTAATCCGTATAAACTATGCTATAAACAAAAAATTATAGGATTACTTACCGAGTGTGTACCGTTCGACTACGCCCGTTGTTCAAAGCTTGTCTTCGTCGCGGAACAGCACACGAAACGGCGGCCGCGATTTCTGATAACGAATTTTTCGCAGAAAAATAACTTGACCTTTGGAGACATCATTAATATAAATAATTTTTATGGCCGTTGAATAAGAAATGTTTCTTTCACAAGAAATGTGTAAAATTAGTGCTGTATTAGACTTACGGTACCTAATTTACATACTGTACAGACGATAATAAACTCAACTTACTAGCCTAAAATTTTCGTAGCGTAGCGCTAGACGGCGGAAATTATATATATAATTATAATAAAGTTACAATACAATAAGTTAATATATAATTATATATACAGTACCTAATTTATATATAATTAATATATAATTAATGTACAGTACCTAATATATATATAATTTATATATAATACTGTACAGAAGATAGCAAACTCAATTTAGCCTCCTAAAGTCTTTGTAGCGTGGCGCAGGGCTGGAGGAAAGTAGTTCGGATGCTCTTCCACTATTGGTCCAGATTCTATCAATCTTGTCGCCACACGAGTCTGCGACGACGTTTTAGGAGTTCCTTTATACGAATATTGCTACAATTTTTTCGCTACGTTATAGGAATTTCCGTTATAGGAACCCACGTTATAGGGGGGTCGACTGTAATATTGCTTTTAATGTACATTTCATTTGTATTCAATGATTTAATTTAAAAAATAAAAATTATGTAGCACATTTTTAAATTTATAAACATGTTTTTGTATTATTTACATCTCTAAATTCATAACAATAGTAACTACTTTCTGTATTCATATTTATGGCTTCTTTTGTAATCACTTAGAATGAAATCCGAGACTTTATCAGCAATCATCATAACCGGGGCCATAGTGTGGGATCCTATATTGTTTGGAATAACCGAAGCATCCACTACTCTTAATCCTCTTATCTCTTTAACTCTAGTAAATAAACATTATTATTTCAATTTTACAATTATACTCAGATTTGCATTGTAGCATCTAGATTAATTTACCTAAGAGTTGAGTCAACTACTGTAGTTGGATCAGTAGGATGACCCATTTTGCACGTCCCGATAAAGTGATGAGCAGTAAAAGGGAAAGCAACAGCCATACAACCTAAATATTCGTCACTGAGCCACTCATATCTCTCACATCCAGGCATAACGTAAGGAAGAGGACGAGCTCCGAATCGTTGCATTGGTTCTGTCGATGTCAATTTTAAACAGTACTTCATTCCTTAAACAAAAACTCATATATACTAAATATATATACAAGTACAAACTTATACAAACATTATACAATGCAACGATTTATGTAAATATAGTAAAATTTATGTAGATATTTTACCTTCTGTTATAATCTTTATGTCATATGGATGAGAAAATAAATTAAGATCAATTAATGGTTTATCGTATGGATTCGTAGAATTTATTACCATAACCCCTTGACTTTTTGCACGTGCAACATATGGAACACAAGAAATGACATCCGAATCCTTGAACATATTTAAGGCATGCTGTAACTAAAAGTACATACTTTGGTTTAATAAAAAAATAATAATAAGGAAAGCAGTTTGAAAAATTTACAGAATTTTGATTTTGCTTCTGATACTTTTCATACTAAAATGTTGACAACGCATAGGTCGACATACCTCTTCATTCGGCTTAAAAAGCGTTCTTAAAGCTTTGACAGTTGCAACAGATTGGGATAATAAAAATATCTCAATATCTGGCCAATCGAATTGTTCGTTATACTTAGAGTTTATAAATCCAATTGCGTCAACACCCGCAGCAGATGTCAATGGTCCTGAAGCATTTACATTGAAATTTTTTAATTGATCACTAATATTTCAATTTTAATTTTCTTTCTTCTATCATTTAGGATTAAAATATTACATACCTGTACCATTAAGTAAAACTTCTTCATAAACTTCTTTAGTGATTCTGTGATCCGCAAAAGTGAAAGTATTCACTTGAAACTGCATTGCAGTAGTAGCAATACGATCACGCAAGTTTCTTCCCACTGGAAGATCGACTTTAATAGGAATCTACAATGTCAAAAAAATAAATAAAATTTACGAAAAAAATGATCGATAAGAAGCAGATTATCCTCATCATTTACAAATAATTATAATACAAACACAATTTTTATGAATCAAGTTAATATTTTTATGCGTGCAATTACTAAATAACATAAATTGAACGAACCTGTAAACTTTCTAAAACTTCTCTAGGTCCAATTCCTGATCATATTAAAAGTTTGGGTGAACCAAATGTTCCAGCACATATTATCACTTCGTGATTAGCCAGGGCAGTGAATTGATGTCCTTTATGTTCGTACAAAACTCCATACGCACAATTGTTTTCATCGATCAGTATCTAAATTATATAAATTACAATAAGATTTAATGCTGAAATTTAAACTGTTTTTAAGGGAAAATAATTAACTTAATGGTTAATTTTCTTATATTTTTTGGGGGGGATAAATTTAATTTAGATATAAATTTTCTTCTATTTTCTTATCACAGTCAATGAGTGAAAGAGGCACATTTAGGAAGTGAAGAAAGTTTGGAAAGAGAAAGCAAGTAGCCACTTACACTTGACAACCAAAACATTCCTTTAAAATTTTTAGATCTTTTCTACTTAGAAAAGTAAATTTTGTAGAAGAAAAATAAGATTTTTATCTTCAAATATAAACTTCTTGTACTGTTTTCCTATTTGTTTAGTTTGTTAATTAATGATTTCGTTTCTTTAATTAACAAAAATTTAATTAATTTTTTGAAATTCTTTTTCTTTCTAATAACCATTTCTTAAACTAGTAAAACAAAAAAATGTCTGACTTATTTCACGAAGATTTCATTCAGTTCTCATTCTTTTGTCTCACAATTTAGTAACTAAATCTTTAAAAAAAGGGGGGATTTACTATAGAAAAAAGTGAATTCGAGTCGAAATTTGAAGTGATGAAAGTGCATTTTTATATCTTTAAATAAAGTTCTAGACTTTACTGTAAACAGCTTATTGTTAGTGAAGCTTACTTTTAAACAAAGAAAAATTTTTATAAATCCAATATGTAATTCTTATAAATGATTAAATCTTCTCTGACATTTAAATTATTCTCATTTTAAATTAAATTTTAAACTTTATATAAAGGGAGGAAATTATATTATCATATTTATTTCGAATTTTCTACTGTTATTTTCATTATAAATTNCTTTCATACTTTAGTTACAAATGCTGATGTAATAATACGAAGATTTCTTCTACCGATTGAAGGTTTAATAAATGCTTGGAAAGTATTCCATCTTCTACCTTTATAATTTGGAGTTTGAGGAACCGAAAAAACTAAAAAAAAAATTAGTTTTTAACACATTTGTCAAATATTAAATGTATTTTGTTTAATTTCCTATTATTTACATTTATTATTAATAATTAAATGATTCTCAAATTACTATTTGAAGGGCCTAATTTAAAAAGTCACCAAATCATATTTTACTGTTATCAAAATAATTGATATTTATAGATCTTGCATATCTCCTGAAATAATTCTATTGTAGATTTTAAATCACCAAAGATAAAAGTTATAGCACGTATATACATTTGTCCAGTACTTCACGCAATTGTACATTAGTTAAGCATACGTATTCTCTTGGTGTACAAAAAGAAAAGATGGACTTAGAAGGTGTTTTGTTAACACAGTGTATTGAACTTTATATTCTGTTATTTTAATAATGAAAATGGCAAAAATTTGCTATATTTCTCACACATAGAAATTTCTAAACTTATTTAATTTATTAATAAGTTTCGTTTATAATTCGGAATCTTTCTGGGTTATGAAATACAATTAGATATCTTTGTACATTTTCAATTATTGTTAATTCTGCTTTTACAATTAATGAACTTGATTTTACAATTTTTTGATAAAGATTAGAATGTTTATTTGTTTTTTTTCATTTTAGTTGGATATATTTAATGTTGGGCAATTTTCGCACGTAAGATACATTATTTTCGCTGTTTTTCTTTCTTCGTACCATCCATTGTAAATACAAGAGTTTATATGAATTTTTGAAATCAAAGAAAACGAAAATTATTTTTTATTAACTCTCTATAGGTAGAAATTTAAATGTAGAAAGCCATTTACAGATTTAGAATAAATAAAAATAAGTATTAAAATTTAATATAATGCTAAGATATGCTAGGGAAAGTAGTTGACATTTATATCGAAAATGTGCATGAATGCCGTTTTCATTTAAATTTGAATTTTTTAAGTTTTGATATATTTAGCTTAAAAGTCTAAGAAAACCATTACATTTTGTTTTATGTCTATTGGCTGTAGGCATAAATAATAACAATGAGTTAAATTGCACTTCGGTGAAGATCGAGATTGGTTCATTTTCTCCATTTCGCTGTTTCAAAGTTTGCAGATTAGAGATGGACAAACTGGATGTTTTACTTTTGCTATGAATTTCATCATTTTTATTCAAAATGAAACTACTTTGCCAACATTAAGATAAATAGTTGATCAATTCTCTCTAAAAATTACATATTTGAAATAACTAATTTTAAAGAAATTCACTAACTACGCAGGGTTTTTAATGAAAACACTTCGTAATATTGCAAGTACTAGAAAACTTGGAATATTTTGATCATTTTATGACATCAGAAAATAAAACAAGATTGTAAAAGACAAACTTAAAAAAGTGGTTATTCCCATTGTTAAGTACGCTAATTATTCGAGGTCCTTTTAATAACTTTTTGCGTAAGTTGACTGCTATTTTTAATACAAAGTTATGTAAATTATCTTAAATATTTAAAACGCACCTGTTTGAAGCGGTCCGTTGAAATCTCCTAAACGATATCCTGTAGCTTTTGCTCCTTCTAGATAACCTTCTGTTATAGGCGAAGAAAATTCGTGAAATTGAATAGGCATATCTCCACCAATTCCGTGATAACCTGCAAATATTTCAAAATATGATATTGTGAAACTAAGAAACTAAGAAAATGTTCAGAATTTCTCAAATAAGTTTAAGAAAAAATTTTAGTAATTTTATGACTTATTATACAGTAGATAATTTCAAGTTACCATTGTCTACAACTTCAGGATTTAAATTATCTTCTTGTCTAAGAAAGTAAGGAAAAACATTCTCCCAATCCCATCCTATCGCTCCGGTGCGTGCCCATTCATCGTAATCATATTTAGTTCCACGGGTATAAATATTAAGATTTACCATTGCAGTTCCGCCTAGTAATCTGCCTGCTCCTAATTCGATACTCTAAAAAATATAACACGTTAAAAATTTATAATTTATTCAGCGATCGACATGCAATTTAATAAATATTACGAAAACTCAGAAATCTTACTCTTCCTTCCACTGCATGCGCTATTCTTTCGCTTGGGAGAGAAGTGTAATTCCATGTGTATTTCGTCCTAATTAGGCTTGAAGATGTTAGTGGAAACTCGTTTATTAAAGGAGGACTTTCTCCTGCTTCTAGTACAAGTACTTTAATTGAAGGATTTTCCGATAATCTTTTAAGTAAAACTGAACCAGCAGTGCCAGCTCCAACTATCGAAAATTAAATACAAGTTTTAATGAAAAATACAGTAGACCCCATATAACACTGTTGATAATTCCGTGTTATATGAATTCCACGTTGTACGAGTCACTTAGATTTTACAAATACGTGAGCCGTTCACAGCCCGGCACACGCATTTGTAAAAACTAAGTGACTCGTACAACATGGAATTCATATAACACGGAATTATCAACAGTGTTATAGGAATCTACTGTAAATAAATTTATAGATTCCTTAAACTGTTTTATTATTATATTAAAAATTAGCATATTATAACATATTTGTAGAATTAAAATAAAATACTGTACCGTGTTATAAATAAAATTATCATTGTTATTCCAAATATTGGAATAAAAACTTGAAACAATAATTTTAAATTTTATTGGTGACTTATAATGGGCCTGATAAAAAGGGCTGGTAGAAAGAGTCCATTAATACTTATATAGTCTATAGAATATATGTAATTATTCAAAAGGAATATACGTACAATAATTAAAAAACTATATTTTATTTTCTGTTGTGGTATATTAATTCCTTATAAGTGGCCTACGGTACGAGTTATTTTTAAATTAGAAGTTACAAAATGTCACATCGTGGTGGGCCGAATGTCACTTTATATAAGACATACCATGATGGACTACGTCTTGAATTTTTGTTCTTTTAACGTAATAAAATACGAGGGCTGTTCGGAAAGTTCGCGGCCTTGCCTATATGCGGCGCTGCGATCAATTTAATTTTTGGCGGGAATAATTCAGCCATCTGTGCTAGAGATACGATACCAATTTCCGCTTGATTTGTCAAAAAGTTTTGCCACGACAGCTTAGCAGATAGTCAGTGTGCACATACTTTGTCAAAAATGGAGAAGACGGAGACTCATGCGGTCATAAAATACCTGACGAAAAAAGGGTTGACCCCATCTCAAATCAAAGCTGACATGGATGAAGTTTTGGGAGAGTCTGCTCCTTCGTACACCACTGTGAAAAAATGGACAGCCCTTTTTAAATCTGGCAGAGAGAGTGTGGAAGATGACCCTCGCAGTGGACGGCCGTCAACTGCTGTCACTGAAGAAAATATCGACAAAGTTCACGATTTGTTATTAGCAGATCGCCGTTTGAAAACGCTTGAGATAGCTGAGACAACAGGCATCTCTGTCGACCGAGTGCACCACGTCCTAACCGAAAATTTGGGTATGACGATGGTCTCAGCAAGTTGGGTGCCGCATCTGCTGACCGCTGAGCAAAGACGTGTTCGCACTTTGATGTCAAAGAAGTGTTTGGACTTCTACAGAAAAACCCACAGGATTTCTTGCGTCGGTTTGTGACTACTGACGAAACGTGGATCCATTACTACACTCCTGAAACAAAAGAACAGTCAAAGCAATGGAAATACCACAGTTCGCCACCACCAAAGAAGACAAAGACAGTTCCATCAACGGGGAAAGTGATGGCCTCGGTTTTTTGGGATGCTAAAGGCATCATAATTATTGACTACCTAGAAAGAGGAAAGACCATTAATACTGTCTATTACTGTGAACTTTTGGAAAAATTGAAAAAAGAAATCGAAGAAAAAAGGTCACACTTGAAGAAGAAAAAGGTTCTGTTCCACCACGATAATGCACATGCAGATTCCGCTAGAATCACTGAACAAAAGATAAACGAACTTCGCTTCCAATTAGTTACACATCCACCGTACTCACCTGATTTGGCCCCCAGTGACTTCCACCTTTTTCCAAACCTAAAAAAATTCTTGGCTGGAAAGAGATTCCACTCAAATGACGAAGTCATCTCTGAAGTGAACGAGTATTTTGCACACCTTGACAAATCGACCTATTGTGATGGCATAAAAAAGCTAGAACATCGCTGGAATAAGTGCATTGCTAACAAAGGAGTCTACATTAAAAAATAAAAAAGTTTTAACATTATTTTGTTGTTCTATTTGAGGCCGCGAACTTTCCGAACAGCCCTCGTAGCTAACGCTTGTACTTTGTTAATTAATTAATTTTTTAGTAAAACATAACGTACCGGTATATTAAAAATAAAGAACGGCCGTAAATTTTATATGAAAACTTTTACGTTTTCTTTTTTCTGTTTGCCTGCCAGTTACCGAATCCATAAAACCACTATACACTGGTATTTTGATCTCGGATTCACGCCTTATCAACGGCTGACAACGTGAAGCTTTCTAGGTTTCTTCACGTATGTAATACCTAATTAGGATTAGATTCTCATAGAAAAATTCCAAAGAGAAATCCCCTTAACAGATCGCGATACTATATTCTGTGAATTCAATCTAATCCATTTTAAAATTTCTCTTATAAAAAAAAGTATAAATACAGTTTAGAAATTTAAAATAAATTTTCTTTTCATTCACTAATTAAGTGCAGAGTGACGTCTGATTATATTTTTCGAGTGTTACACGTGGAGTTGAATTGAAAATTATAATAATTCCAAACTTTTTATCAGGATAGAATAATAACCTGCAAATATTTCAAAATATGATATTGTGAAACTAAGAAACTAAGAAAATGTTCAGAATTTCTCAAATAAGTTTAAGAAAAAATTTTAGTAATTTTATGACTTATTATACAGTAGATAATTTCAAGTTACCATTGTCTACAACTTCAGGATTTAAATTATCTTCTTGTCTAAGAAAGTAAGGAAAAACATTCTCCCAATCCCATCCTATCGCTCCGGTGCGTGCCCATTCATCGTAATCATATTTAGTTCCACGGGTATAAATATTAAGATTTACCATTGCAGTTCCGCCTAGTAATCTGCCTGCTCCTAATTCGATACTCTAAAAAATATAACACGTTAAAAATTTATAATTTATTCAGCGATCGACATGCAATTTAATAAATATTACGAAAACTCAGAAATCTTACTCTTCCTTCCACTGCATGCGCTATTCTTTCGCTTGGGAGAGAAGTGTAATTCCATGTGTATTTCGTCCTAATTAGGCTTGAAGATGTTAGTGGAAACTCGGTTATTAAAGGAGGACTTTCTCCTGCTTCTAGTACAAGTACTTTAATTGAAGGATTTTCCGATAATCTTTTAAGTAAAACTGAACTGAGTGCCAGCTCCAACTATCGAAAATTAAATACAAGTTTTAATGAAAAATACAGTAGACCCCATATAACACTGTTGATAATTCCGTGTTATATGAATTCCACGTTGTACGAGTCACTTAGATTTTACAAATACGTGAGCCGTTCACAGCCCGGCACACGCATTTGTAAAAACTAAGTGACTCGTACAACATGGAATTCATATAACACGGAATTATCAACAGTGTTATAGGGGGAG